>NW_026136721.1:2519628-2684628 GCF_905237075.1 Dicentrarchus labrax
TTTCCAATTTGCTTCTTCTTTCAAAGAGATGTTTTTTGTAATGTAATCATGGAGCTTTTAATCCTTTTATCAATGATAATGTCTATTGGCCTGTAGACCTTACTGTTAATAACTTTAATTTCCTGCAGTCACTGAACTCAACAGGTTTTGTTTTGATTCAGTAAAGATGAGAAATATTATTAAACTGTTTTTTTTTAAGCCAGTATAAATATTATTATAATTATAAAGCTACAAGCAGTGATGTTCTCTATTGTTATCTAAAGTCTTTGTATTTACTTCAAAGGTTCTTCAGTAGTTCTGTCACATCTGGACTTGACAACTCCTCTAATACCCAGTTGAGTAATTCCAACTGATCACACATCAGCTGCTCTAGAAACACACTCATAGCGAGATATTGACATTATATAACCTCAAACCTGTAACAGGGACATCAAGAGAAAACGTGTGTGTGTGTGTGTGTGTGTGTGTGTGTGTGTGCGTGTGTGGTTTCATAGCTTTCTGATCCTAACCTCACGCTCTGCCTCTGTGGTCGGTTCCCACAAACAGTAAAACACTGCAGAGAGTTACAGGACAGATTTCCTTCCTATTAGTTCAATAAAGCTGGTTGGTGTTTGGTTTTATGAGAAAACCCCGGTTTCTTTTTCTTTATATATTTAGACACATGACACAGGACATTGCAAACTCTGTGGTTAAAAATGAGACCTAGGACATGTTTCAGGCACATTTGAAATGTCCTTTTTCATGTCCTTGACTGAGTTCCCCTGTGTGCTGGGTGTCTGTGTACCTCCTTACAGGGGGGGAGTAGATAGAGATAGATATACTTTATTTATCCTGAGGGAAATTCAAGCATCCAGTAGCAGCATACCAACATACATTAAAATTCAAATGAACCTATAAACACAGTAGCCATACATTAAATTTAACCTGAGATAAAATTAAATATGTGCAGGGAGAGAAAATAAACATGTGCAGGTAAATTAAGTGTTTAGAGTTTAAGCCTGGCTAGCATCTATACAAATAGAAAAGATGTCTATTATCTATTGTCCTCCCTGCCTTTACTCAGAGCTGTTGTACAGTCTGATGGGGGAGGAAAGGGTCCACTCCTCTGCCTGGTGAAGGTGTTGTGCAGAGGGTGGTCAGGAAGTACAGACGGCTCTGCCGTTTCCTGTGGAGAGTGTCCATGTTTGCTGTCCAGTCCAGCTCATCGTCCAGCTGCAGCAAAAGATATTGATAGGTCCTGACCACCTCCACATCGCCCCCTCGATGGACACGAGTTGGAGATGTGATTTCCTCCCTCTGAAGAGGTGGAGGAGGTGTTCAGCTGTTCAATGGTGTAAATAAAGTTTTTACTGTGAAATAATATGATCCTTTCATAAAACAGCCACTTTTTGAATGGAGTTTGGTTTGAGAGTGTGGAGCAGAGGGTATTTTAACCTTAATATTCTACATACACTGAGCTGATCTAACAGCGCTCATCAACCCCATATTTACAACAATACACATTACAACCACATTGTAAAGGTTTATTATTTTTTTTTAGGTTTTATTTTTACTGTATTTAGTTCCTGTTGTGCTCGTACTGACTTGAGATCAGTCAGAACAGCTTTAACAGCGTCTCCTTTGACCCACATCGTGTGTTTTTGCCTTTTAGTTTCTATTAATTTCATATTTGATCCTTGTTTCCTGCACATTGTTGATTTATTTAAGGTCGTATGAGTGTTTTATTTTGTAGCCTATTGTAAACAACGTGTGCTGAAATAAACCTGTTAATGTCTCTACACACAAACATGTGCACATTGAAAACCATTCAGATCAATATTTCTGATCCTGCTCCAATAAAAAGTATAAAACATGCATCTTCTCATTTCTCTGCTTCATTTGAGGCTTTTAACTTTGTGCTCTGAGGGATTCCCTCCCGATGACGTCATTTACCATATATGGCAAACAGAGAAAGCTCCTTCTGTTTCCTGTAAAGGCCTCCTCCCCCTCCTCTCTCCACACAAGCTCTGAGTATGTGTGTGTGTGGGAGTGTATGAGTGTGAGGACGAGACCTCGAGCTACGTCTGAAACCATGGTGGTTTGGGTGTCCCTCCCTGTAGAACCACAGTTCTTCCACTGTGGTTCTGACCGAGAGTCAGTGGCTGCCACAGCGAAGTGCATATTCAAACTGCAGACAGATTAGTATTGTGGAAGATAGGATCACAACAGATGACTGCAGGTATCAGCGATAACATAGGAAAAGCATATGTTGCATATGTAGGAACTGGTGTTATACAGAGAAGATGTTTTTTGTTGTTGAGTCAAACCCTCGTTGATATAAAAAGGGCAAAAGTTAGTTCAGTGAACCAAAAACTAGAGCTGCACCATCCGGTAAAAACATCCCACTGACATTATTCTCCTTTCAGATCCGTCAGAAACCATCTCCAGATGTTGCTCCGTCCTCCCTCTGAGCCTCTTCATACAATTCTCTAAGAGAAAACCAAACGTTTGTTAAAAGACGAGTCCGTTTCTTAAACCTAGCCAATGCTAATGTGGGAATCGTGGTTTTACTTTGGATTTTGAAACACAGACATCAAACATCCAGCACTGATCACATCCAGTCACAGTGAAGAACACAGACATTTAAACACTAAACTAACATGTGCATTAAACACGACGCCTGGAAACGGCACTCCTCCGGACAGCCACTCAGCCACTCTTGTTAAATTCTGATTATGTTTTATATTAATATTTTATTTAGACTTTTATTTTAATAATAAACTCATAACAGAATCTGCAGTGGAGATAAAAACCATCATTTAAAACCTGTTACAGACGCCAAATATTCAGATTATTTCTACTATAAAAGAACCTTTACAACTAAAACTAATCCCAACTATTTCTAACTGTTCAGTTTTATCAAACTGGAGGTTTAATCTGCTGTTACAGTGAGTTATGGTGGCCCAGGAGGGACAAAAAGAAAGCACAGAACACAGACTTTATGTTTATATAAAGATATATTTAATATATATTGATTCATATACAGCTTTAGGGAAAGTGATTCATAGTGCTGACATTGTACAACCAGGTTGTTGGGAGGCTGACAGGTTGATCTTCCCACGTTTCACCAGGAAAACAACAACAACAACAACAAAAACAACAACAACAACGATGGCAGCAACAGGAATTTTCCTCTGAGGCTCCATCTTTGCAGCATCTGAAGGAAAATCTGAGAGTAGAGAAGAAGAGCGACGCAGTGACTTTCTAAAATGTCACATAAATATAAATATATGACAGATATTGAGGATAAAGTGTAACAACTGTTGAGGAACATTTTCACACAGTCAGAAGATCTCAGAGAGAATAAAGTGAATGTATTTACTGGCATTGTTTGGCTCAGTCACGTCTTCCTCTGGAGGTCCAGTTGTGCTCTGTTGGTCTTCTTCTACTGTTTCAAATGAGATACACAAACTCTTGAGGCACATTTTCAAATGACAGAAACATCAAAGTTCTTCATCATCTGCAGTTTCATTCAATAACTGTGGAATTAAAGTATTAAACTCTTACCGACAGTGAGGTTGATGGTACAACCAACCTTCAGCTTTGGGATGTAGCATTGGTACAGCCCGCTGTCAGACGGTTGTACTGAGGAGATCAGCAGGGTCCCGATTCCTCTGCTCAGCTCTTCATGGTTGAGAGTCGTCCTGTTTTTGTATTGACCTATCTGTGTTTTAAGATCGTCCCCTTTACTTCGATATACGTGGACTTCATTGGGCTCCTTGAGGTCGACTCTGCTCCAATCCAACGTCTTAGCAGACAAGTTGAACTCTGGCTCCAGAAAACAACGTAGAACGACGTCATCGCCTCGTTTTGCCTCCATTGTTGGAGTCGGACAAACTGCCTGATGCTCTCCTGCAGAAACAGACATTAACATTCACACAGCTTGAACACCTCTGAAGGACAGACATCAGTAATTCCTACAATGTAAACGTGCTGCACGTCGGCCCTCTTCCTCCCAATAAACTGAAACTGTTCTGATGTTTATGACCACAGAAGACAAACAAGAACCGGCGTCTCAGTCGACTAATCGTCAATAAACCTTTTGTAAAAAGGGTCGAATGGTCCCAGGTTGTCAAATACCAACACTTTTATTTGTGCCTCCTTGTAAACATCGGATTAATAAACTGTTCAGTGAATTAATGTGTGTAATTTAACCGTGTGGCTGAGCAGACAGCAGGAGCTTCATTAACCTGTAACTTTAAACACACCAGCTCTCACTGCAATGTGGAATTAACTAATAGTTTATTATTATTATTATGTTGTATTAATACTTAGTCAATACTACAAACAAAGAGTGTTTTTATGTTGCGCTGATACCCCGTGGAGAAGCTTTATAGGACATTAATTGTAATTTATAGTGTGTTATATTATAGTTAACTGTAGTGCTGTGTACACTACAGTGTAAACCTGCACAGAGACATTAAATAGATATATAAAGCACTATTATAGTATTTATATATATGCCATTATGTGTCTCATGTGAAGTCAGTTTATAGTGAAAGTTTCAGTAAATACTTTTTAATAAAAGTTTCACCTTTAAGAATAAGTGATAACTCTTAATACCTATCAGTGAGTGTTATTATCACTTTATGGTGTTATTACTGGATTTATTATACATTGCACATAAACACCTGATGATCATACACAGCAAACATTATAAACACTCTAAATTAAAGCGAAACTGATCAAAACCGACCTCTTCAGAACAGATTTTAATGGTTTTAATGATTAATTCATTGATGAGTGTTTATATAGCTCTCCTTTCTTAACGTGTTGTTTTTATTAACTTTTTCTTTTCCTTTTTAACTTATGTGAAGTGTCTTTGAGTTTCTTTCTTATTCTTATTCTTATTATTATTAGTAGTAGTATTAGTTAGAAGCTACAGTTGAGTCTCACTCACAAAAACATAATAATAATATGGAACATGGCGACTGGCTGTATTTACTGTAGTAGAAATATAAACTCACCGGCATCGACAGATAGAACAACCAGTAACATCAGAAGAATCATTGTGGTTATCGAAGAGGTATCGATCCGGTAATTAAATGTTTTCATGTGCAACAACAACAATATATATTTAAAAAACTATCTTCTTTACATACAACGAACTAATGATAGTAAAATAAAATATATGTGGGTTTAGTTGATCCACTACCTGACAGTCAATGTGTGTCTGTATGTGTTTATCACAGGTTAGTTAATGATGTTAGTTAATTACATGTGAGCCGATTGTGTCTGAAGGTTGAAGAGAATCAGTAAAAAGTCTCAGTGACGGTGTAAATAAAGTTTATACTGTGAAAAAATATGATCCTTTCATAAAACAGCCACTTTCTGAATGGAGTTTGGTTTGAGAGTGTGGAGCAGAGGGTATTTTAACCTTAATATCTCACATACACTGAGCTGATCTATCTTCTAATAATGAACTTTACAAAGTAGGAAGTGGAAATAAAACCGACATGTTTTCGACTCGTAGTAAAAAGGTCCATAATAGGTCCTAAAAAGCTCAACTATATTCTTATTTTATGGTTTTAAATGGTCTCTGAATAAAGGGGGCGGGGCTCGACGCACAGTAAACAGAGCTGCTCTGGCTCTGACGGCATTCCCACGTGGTGACCAAAAATCCTCTGTGAGCCAATGGGAGCGCGCACGAGGAGCGGAGTTCCGGTATGCAGTAAGCTGAGTAAACATATTTCACCGTAGCAGTCAACCGAAATCTGCTTCTAAAACAAGTTTTAGACGATAAATAAAGTAATGACGTTGCTGAATATAACTCATATAAGATCCACGAGGCCTGATTTAAAGTTTAAAGTTAAAGTTTGTCCCGACTTTCTCGAGCAAAGGGCAGAACTGCTCTGCCGGTGTGGCGGTTTAAAGGGTGACCGTGTTAACTTGTGACTTGAATGAAATCTTCAGTAATTCGGGCGAATATTGAAGTTTGACCCTAGAATACGGTTCGTTTCCCACATTATGAGAACGTCATAAGAAGGTGAATTAATCTATCATTTAATATATTAGTTTCTGTTCATTACATAGCAATAAGACACTAATTAAATACAATACAACGCGTTTGGCTTGTAGTCCGGAAGTAAACATCCCGTTCAGATTCTGAACAGATTATCGGCACCAACCTCGGAACCGCCCAAATTTAGACTCACTGCGAGCTGTGAGATTGTTAAACGATGTTATATTTTCCTACAAGAAGCCACAAGTCTTTATATTAACCTTGTTTTAAGAAAAAAAGTACTACATTACCCACAATCCTACAGTGTTACAGCAACGTTTACCACTTGTTATATCTTTGTTTTGTGTGTTTCGTCCCTTTATATGACTTAAATATATAATATATAACTTTTATATAGCGTTATATGCAATGTATATACCTATATAGTTTATAAGGTTATGTTTTTAGTTTTTGACTCACATTAAATTAACAATTAAATTACATTTAACTGGTTAACAGGAGTTCAGACTGTGACACTTTAAATTAAACTAGCAGGAATCAATAAAACAAGTGATCAATTTATATTTATAACAGTATACTGAAGTTGCAGGAGCCAAAATATTTAAACTCAAATTCTATAATACAAGTAATAATAATTCCTACATTAATCAATCACATTAAAACAATCGATATTTAATCAATCATCCTCTGATATTTTACCTGCAGTTGAACTTTAGTTAAAAACACTTTGAGAGTTTTAATAAAATCCTTTATTTACCTGCGGTGTCTCTCTGAGTACAGTCCTCATGTTGCACGGTGGCGGGTTATTGGCGGGAGTGGGTCAAACCCCGCCCACAGTTTCCCGCGCTGATCTGAGTGGCCGGAAACCTTAAAGCGACAGTGTCTCCACATCCTGTCATATGTGGGTCAACAAAAGGCTGCAAAAAAAGTCTCTTTTAAATGGATTTAAGGTTTATTTTTGAGTGTTTGACCAAGATTCACTTATTGAATTAGTTTTTAAAGAGTTTAAATTAATTTATTTTATTTTATTTATTTAACTTTAATGGCCCTAAAAGTGTCACGAAGCACACCCAAATATTTGTAAATATATTTTTCTTGCAATTGATTTTAAGTTTCCTTTCTTTCCTTTTAGTAAGATATGCTTCTCTTGCACCTGGATCATTTAATTAATTAATAACAATTATAATAATAATGAATTCATCTTTAATTAACTTCCCGTGTTGTGCTTTTCTTTATGTGATAGTTTAAAATAACATTATTTATCTCATATAGTGACATTTCCTGACTTTTGCAACTAATTTCACATCAAACAGTTTCTACTTGTGTTAGTTCATACATTTTAAATAAAATACTGAATTTTATGGTAAAATAACATTTTGAAAGAGTTGAAAAACAGCTATTTTTGTCAATATTTAAAAGAAATCTACAAACTTTTCAAACAGGTAAAGGTCATAAAGGTCACTTGCAATATCCTGTTCACTTCAAAATAAAAGTCTGATGGTACGGTTGTGCCACCCTGACATTTAATAACAAACAAATTGGAGGATAAAAGTCTTTCAGTTATCTCAACAGCTTTAAAATCTTTGGTACTTGTGACATTTGGTTTATCTAAAAGGTTTCAAACATGTATTTTACTTTGAATTTATCACCATTTAAATATGATTTTTTATATTTTTCTCAGCGTGTTCACTCGTACTAACGGTTGCCAAGAATATATTCAATTATTTTAAAATGAAAATAATACAGTCGGTCATTGACCCAAACGTTTAGTTGCATTTAAATTAGTTAATAGGTCACATTTTTCACTGCAAAAGCAACAAAAATTAAATTTGCAGTTAAACCAAACACCAACTTCTGAGTTTTTAAGTCCTCTCCTACTTCCTTTGGAAGCTGAGCGTCATTCACTTTGTTTACAATCTACAACTTCACCACTAGATGCCCCTAAATCCTTCACAACACTTCACATATACTGGTAGCCATGTGAGGATATTCATTATTATGAAGATGGAAATTCACTGTGATACATTAATCTGCTCAGATATTTACACAAAAAACACTTTAAACTCCAACTGTGGTGCTCAGATAAAGTTAAAACTTAACAGTAAAACTTCTTTATATGTATTAACGCACCAATCTGTAATAACCATTCAGATTCAAGTTCACAGGTATAATAAAATCAACACACAGACAACAGAGGAAAACAAACACGCCGTGCATCAGGTGCCCTTTTTCCCCCATATTTATTTGAAATTATTTCAAATGATAAAAACATGGTTGATTAACATGAAATGACCACAGGGATTTTGCTCTTAAAAAGTGGACAAGGTGAGAAAACAGGGAGGAGACAGACGTGTCGGTTCACCTGTGCGACAAGGTACATCCAGGACAGGAAGTGGAGTTTATTTGTTGTGTGTCGCCGCCGCCGCCGCCACCGTCAGACCCCCCCGATCACTACAGTACCCGATCTTTAGAAAAACAGGATCCCCAAAAATGTTGGCTCGTTGGTAAAACCTCACACGCATCCATTCAGCTCATTCAACCCCTCATTGGTCAAACATCCAGAGAAGTGCTACAGAGTCCGCCAACAGCTCACCGACTGGAACATTTGTTATAATCATTTCTCTTTCCTATATTACAAGCTTTTTACAAACATAAAAAATAGATCAATAACTATGATTACCATTATTCCTTAATGTAAATATACAATATTTATTGCATTTTCAAATAAACTTGTTTCTTATTTACTTTGTTGTCATCATCTTCCCCCCTTAAAAAATACAAATAATAATAATAATAATAGCACTGGTACCGATAAAGAGTGACAACAGGTTTGTGTAAGGCAACGACCAGCAGGAGGCGCTGTATCACTGAGAATGGAGACTCTGACCTGAACAGTTTTAACCTTTTTTTTTTGTTAATTTTTTTCCTGCTTGGCATCTTAGTTTGACTATGACGTAATTAGTGTTTTTTTAAAAGTCAAGCTTAAAAGAAAAAGTAAAGAAAACGTCCATTTGCTCAAACAGTTCTCTGGCACTTAAGTGTTCCTCTTTTTATTTATTTATTTTTGTTTTATTTTATTTTTTTTTGGTTAGCTGCTACCAAACTACAATCTGTACAAACTGCTTCTTGCATAGCAATTAAACAATAGATCACCTTTTCTCTGGAAAATCATACACACTTGGTTCCAGTAAACAATGTAGTGTTGGGCCTCCGCTGTGTGTTTGGAGAAAAGATGCTTGCAGACACGTTCAGGGAAATAATTCTATATATTTATATTTATATGTCACATCAACTTGATCCTGATCTCTTCCGTTGGTGCAGGATTGAGATAAAGCGTCATGCACAGTGTCTCGGTTGTAGCAGTTAAGCTGTCGTGCAACGTCGCCTGAAGATGGAAATATAAAACACCCCCCCCCCCCACACACAACATAGAGGAAAGTAAAGGGGGGGGGTGCAAGAGAAGCAGGAAGTCTCCAAGTGTAGAAAACAAAAACACAAACAACCAGGAAAGGTTTCTGTCGTATCTTGGCGAGCTCTCCACGAATGAATTTCAAATCAAAAGAGAATTTAAAAACATGTCGATTGTACGAAGAACGCGTCCCGTCTTCGCTCTGTGCAGTTCGTTAGACTCCACCCGCTTTTGGCACGCTGACACACAGAGATTCAGATTCAAACGCACCCTCAACCTGGCACTGCTGGAATGGCTACTTAAGACAAAAAAAAACTAACCAAAATAAAAGTAATAAACCGTCACTAAGCCCCCCAAAACATTCATGGCATTATCAGCTGTTGCTGTGGGAAACATGAACTCAAGTTTCCATTCGTAGCGTCAAATTTTCACCCCCACAAATTTACACCGGAATAATAAAAATCAAAACAAAAATAAAAAAAAGATGTTATTCAGAAAAATAAATCACCATTATTATTATTATAATAAAGAAAAAAGATGGAATGCAGAGATTTGTTTGGAGTTTGGTCCTGATATGTCAAACTGAAGCTTCTGCGTGCGGGCAGCAGAGGAGAAGTCGAGGCGGTCGCAGTCACAAAATCCGTTTCTCGCCTCCGAGTGGTTTTCTTTCTTTTTTTTTGTTCTCTTGTGCAAAAGACAGAAGGTGACCCGACGAGTAGTGTCGTAGTGTTTTACTCTCGCCACTGTGCTTTAGTGTTAGTGTGTGTGTGTTGTAGTGTGTGTGTGTGTGTTGTAGTGTGTTTGTGATTTGAGTGCTTCTTCACCCCTCTCCCCCCCCGCCGACTGAGAGTTCAAGTCCTGAGCTGACGTCTGTTCACCTCCCCACCGGCGGCGCTGGAGGAGCTCCTCTCATCAAACCTGAGAGACAGAAAGAGAGACAGAGAGGTCAGCTTACAGGTCACTACAGGTCACTACAGGTCGGTTACAGGTCGCTACAGGTCGATTACAGGTCGCTACAGGTCACTACAGGTCAGTTACAGGTCAGTTACAGGTCACTACAGGTCGTTAGAGGTCACTACAGGTCACTACAGGTCACTACAGGTCACTACAGGTCAGTTACAGGTCAGTTACAGGTCAGTTAGAGGTCGTTAGAGGTCGCTACAGGTCGATACAGGTCACTACAGGTCAAGGTCACTAACAGGTCACTAACAGGTCACTACAGGTCAGTTACAGGTCAGTTACAGGTCAGTTACAGGTCGCTACAGGTCGATTACAGGTCACTACAGGTCACTACAGGTCACTACAGGTCACTACAGGTCAAGGTCACTAACAGGTCACTACAGGTCACTACAGGTCACTACAGGTCACTACAGGTCACTACAGGTCACTACAGGTCAGCTACAGGTCATTAGAGGTCACTACAGGTCAGCTACAGGTCAGCTACAGGTCCGCTACAGGTCAGCTACAGGTCAGCTACAGGTCCGCTACAGGTCAGCTACAGGTCAGCTACAGGTCACAACAGGTCAGCTACAGGTCAGCTACAGGTCACTACAGGTCACAACAGGTCAGCTACAGGTCACTACAGGTCACAACAGGTCACTACAGGTCAGCTACAGGTCACTACAGGTCACTAGAGGTCAGTTAGAGGTCATTACAGGTCAGTTACAGGTCAGTTACAGGTCAGTTACAGGTCACTACAGGTCACTACAGGTCACTACAGGTCAGCTACAGGTCAGTTCTCCCACTTAAAAACACACAGCGGTAGAAATGATTAACTCTAACAGAACTGCCCTCTAGTCGTCGACGAGTCTCAGTCGACCTGACTTCGTGGTGCACTGTTGTATATGCTAACTCTACTAGCTTGTTAGCAGTCCCATTAGCTCAGTTTAAACACTACTAGCGTAGGAGCGGGGTGGACCCGGCTGGGAGCGACCAGGACTCCGAGTCTGGGGAAGACACGGCGGGCTCAGGCAGGAGAGGAATGACACGGAGGAAGAGGAGCTTGTAGTTTTGTAGCGAGGAAGTTATTTATTCTGTGTTTTGAACAACGAGACTTCTTGCTGATGCATTCAAAGACCCATAAAAGAGTCAATGCAGGGAAAACGAGTCAGCAGCGCCTTCAAAATAAGACTGGTGGCGGAGGAGAAATCTGATTACAAAAAACACACACACTGTTGTGAGAAGGACTGCTGACATTAATGAATCCTGGTTATCAGTCTGATCTGGAGAGCAGCTTATCTGCACAGAATAAATCTCCATGGTAACGTATGCGCGGCTGCTCTCGTGAAACCGAGTCACATCCAAGATATCTGGAAAATCCCGGCTTTATCCTACAATTAACGTCCGACTCGCTGCTCCCCAGCCTGAGCTAAAGCCGCACCGATACAACGCAGCAAACGGGGCTAAAAGTTGTGTAATAAAAACCTAAATCATGAACTCATAACGACCGTTAACAGCCAATTAAATCCCAATCAGTACAGAACAAAGTCTGATGCCCTGGAGCAGTTGGACATTACGTCATCATAAACCCCCGTGAGTGCAAACAGCTCGTACCCTTGTTGTTTTTGCTGGGGTAGACCTTGCTGAAATGCCGGTACTCCTCTGGAGGTGGAAGATCCTCAATCGGGTGGAAGTTGAACTTGGATTCAAAATCATCTGAGAAGAAAAATACAAAAAAAGATAAATAAATGTGTTTCATCAGGCACAAATAAATCCCCTTCAGAAGATTAAAATGTTCTTGTTGACATTTTGACTCAAATACAGGCTGTTAGTTTTCTTAGTGGTGGTGTATCAGTCATTAAATATCTGTCATTGATTGCTGACAGACGATATTTTGCATTAAAGGTGGTGGAAAAGTTGGTTTCCAGCCCTGTTCTATAACTCTCATGCATCCTGCTTTAAACATAGGCCTGATATTCCTTTAGAATATAATAGATAATTGTGTTATAAGCACCGGTGGCTTTACTTGGTCAAAGTTTAAAACAGTTTTATAAACAAAAAATAAAGAAAAACTAATAAAAAAAAAAAAAAAAAGCATCCAACTCATCCAACATTTCAGTCTCTTGGATTTAAAACACAACAGCGACTGAGGTTCAAGTAAGAGTGTGTGTGTGTGTGTGTGTGTGTGTGTGTGTGTGTGTGTGTGTGTGTTTTTCAGACAGTAATCAAGGAACCGGCTCCCCGTCTTCCTGATTTGTTCCAGTACAACAGGAAACTATTTTGCATGGCTGCAGAGGAATATTTGACTATCGACGGGTCGTTCATCACCATCACCCGACAAAGATCAGAAACTAAACATTGTTAACAGGAGGGAATAACTCTACACCCGTTACAGTTCAACAGCAGAATAAATGGTACATTTAAAAAGAAAACTTCACGTCAGGAATCCACAGCATCCTAAGCCTTCATTTTAAAGAAGTACGGGGGAATTCAGGGTCTATTTTCTCTACAAGTTCTGTCAGGTTTTAGTCGAGTGGAAAAGAGGTCTGGCTGCACGAGAGTAAACACAGTATCTACGATATTCTGGGATATTAAAAAAGGGGTCACTGTATTTCTGCTTTCTAATGTATTAAACATAAACTCTGCATCACAAACTGAAGGTGTGGGGTTTAAAAGAAGAGAGAGTTGCATCGTGGGAGATGTAGGATCCTGTGTTTTTGACGCTTTACCCAGACTGGAGACTAAAAAATCATCGACCAATCTTTTTTTAAATCTTAGAGAATTTTGACCCATAAAACTGTACAATGAACCCAAACAGTGAACTCGATGATGAATTCTGAGCAGATTATTTCCTGTTTAGGGAACTTTTTGTACAATTATCGGTCTGTATTATGTATTTTTTAAATTATTAAGCTTTTTTTGGGGACAAATTAAGTGTTTTCTTCTCCCTGACACTGTTCTTCTATTAGACAGTTTACTTTTCTTCACAGAAATGAACAAAATGCTGAGATAAAGGCCTCCTGTGTGTTTTCTTTATGTTTTCTAGCACCCCTTATGAAGCTTTGGCGACCCCTAGTGGGGGTCCCGACCCTCAGGTTGAGAACCACTGTCATACCCTCCCCACCATGGATGAAGACATATAAATCCAGTTTACTAATCCAGTGCTTCTAGTGGCAGTTTGATGTATAACTGGACCTTATTTAACTTGTTTATTTCTTATTTCTGTAATTTTAACGAACTATTTCTCTTCTCTTCTCGCCTGTAAACTAGTTTTCATGTGATCTCAGATCCGGCACATGATGTCAGCTGGTAGTTTATTGGTCACTGTGACAATAAACACTTTAATTTGGCTGTAAACCCCTGGAAACTGCGGCAGTAAACCCCGTGCAATCAACCTCCCAGAGGTCCTGGTCAAAGGTAAGCGGTGACATCATGAACGGGGAGGAGGAACATGGCGAAGCGGTCGGTCCCGACTCACCTATGATGGATTTGGAGGAGGAGATGGAGGAGTGGCCGTTCCGGATGGGCGGGGGCGGTGGAGGGGGTCCAGCGGGGGTTCGGGAGGAGGAGGATGAGATGGAGGAAGAGGAGGGTGGCGGAGGTGGTTTGCCCACTCGGCTGTGGGACTCGGAGGTCGCAGAGCTGTTGATGCGGTACGGCGGCGGAGGAGGAGGTGCGTCCCGACCGCCGTTACGAGAGCTGAGGGGGGGCACCTGGGGAGCTGACACACACACACACACACACTTATTACAGCATCCATAAAAAAATTCTCAGATTCCAGCTTCTTAAGTGTGAATATTTTCTTGTTTCTGTAATTTTAGGTCGTAGGAAGAATATTTTCCACTATTTTCTAACATTTTATACACCAGAAATCTTAAATAAGGATTATTTTCACTGTCGATTAAACTGTTAAATAACATTCAGTATTAATCGAGAAGGACAATAATCCATCTTCATGATTTCTGAGCTCATTTTGGTGTTAATGTCTCACACTGCTGGTGCATTCTGAGAAACAACAACCTTATTGTTAAATCACTGAAATTTGTTTTCATCTGAGTTTGATTCTCTACAAACAACTCTCGATTCCTGGGTGTTGGAGTGTTCCTGAATGTACCACAAAAGGACTTTTTGAATATTGTCTCTGCTACTGACAATAAATATTTCTACTTATTATCTACTGTGATGTTTCAAGACTCTTTATTAATTATAATATTATACTGCCAGGGTCGGAAATCTGTCTAAAAAGCACTATTATTAGTATTAAAATATGTGCTAACACATGTAGTGCTGCAATTTACTATTATTCCCATATTATTATTCCCATAATTTAATGGTTTGTTTGGTCTGTAAAATGTTTTTTCCATCCAAAACCAAAAGATATTCAACTTAAATGATATAAACACAGAGAAAAGCTGCATATTCTCACATTTAAGAAGCTGGAAGCTGAAACTATTAAGATTGTTTTTGGCTTTATAAATGACTTATGATCAAAGTAATCTAATAATACATATTGTATTCAATCGACTAATTGTTTCAGCACTTAACTCATACAGAACCACCGGTTTCGGACCTTTAAGTGGTGCTGAATATTGATTTCTAACTGTTTTGAGTGTCTCATTATCTGACTTTTAACCAGGCAGAGCAGCTGCTGTCCGGCACTAATAAAGATGTAGTTCTGCTCTCTTATTAACTTTTAAAAACAACGAGGAGCAGCCGACGGGAAACAATGACAGAAACAGGAGACGTCCTGTAAAAAGCGAGAGTGAGAGAGAGAGAGAGAGAGAGAGAGAGAGAGAGAGAGAGAGAGAGAGAGAGAGAGAGAGAGAGAGAGAGAGAGAGAGAGAGAGAGAGAGAGAGAGAGAGAGAGAGAGAGAAGGAATGCAGGAATATTCCACAGGGCTTCAGGAATGCAGAGAAACCAGGAAGGCCTCGTGGCGAGTCACTCCTTCGTCCAATCACAACACAGAGCTCCGGCTAACAAGTGCCTTCCTGTTTTGTATGTTCACTCTGAATTCAAATTATGAATATGTTTCCACTGAGCCATAAATCTGCTCCAGGGAGGGAAACAAAATCATCTGGAAGTTTAATCTCTGTAAGATGTGATGGATTCATTCTGTAAAAGTACAGAGTTTCTTTACTACATCAACACACAGATACATAACACACATTCGATGAGGTTGTCTTTATCATCCACATAGCATCTAAAGCTTATCTGCTCCGTGCACAGAAATACTGTAATTTCCCCACCGACTGTAGATCCAATGAGGGAAAATGGGGAAAAAGTAAAGTCTCCAAACACAGAAGCAGCTGGAGATCTCTCAGGAAATATTAAAACCACAGTCTGTTAACTGTCACCTGGCTCAGAAGAGAAGATTTATACGAACAAACCGTGTCCCTGCCCTTTGCCCTACTTTCAGACATTTCACCTCATCATCATCATTTTAATCGTTTTTTAAAGTGAAATTTAAAGAGGATTATTCCTGCACTAATCAAGAATCATATCGTAATATCTGTCAATTACAATGTGATGTTTTTAACCATATTGTGTTTCCTCAAGTAGTCAGTTATTGGAGAGATTCATATTTTTACATTTGGAGCAGCCGCTGCACTCCGTTAACTATCGCTCTTCTCTTTGCTTCTATCACAGTTAGTTTTTTAGAAACAGTTAGATTTTGTCTATGGAGTTTACAGACTGCCGTGTTGTTGCTCTGTGCACAATGACGCAGCAACAACAACAACAATTCAACAAAATATTGACACTGTGTGATCAAAAGCTGTTTGAATCCACTCGAGTATTAAAACTTGGTAATATTAGTCATCTGGACGGAGACAAACACACAACAGGGACCCAGAAACATCCGGTTAATGGACTTTTCCTTTAAGTAGAAAACTGCTAAAGATAAATGAACTTTTTAATCTCTCTCCAGACCGTCTGAACTGATCTTGAATGGTTTAAAATCTTGATATCAAAGCTGCAGTAATGACCTCTGACCCTTAGAAGCCATGAACACTGACAGAGTAAGAGGGTTGTACCTGCTCTGCGTCCAGGTGGCTCTCTGGCGGGGGGTGGTGGTCTGCCGCCCTGCTGGGAGGACGGGGACAGTGAAGGAGGCGGGGGTGGAGCGTGGCTGCGTCCTTGGCTGCCGCCTCCAGATGTGTGTTTTTTGTGCAGGGAGTTGTGCCTCTGTGGCAGCTCCGGAGCTCCGCCCCCGTCCACGTGCGACGGCCCGTTGGAGACGCCACCTGACGTGTGTGGTCGGTACGGCGGGGGAGGTGGAGGAGCTGAAGAGCCACCTGTAGGCGGTCTGCTGGAAGACGGAGGCGGCTTCACGGAGCTGGGAGGGGTGTGGCCTCTGCTGGGCGTCGGTGGGAGGGGCTTCTCCCTATTGTGGCTGTGGGAGGAGGAGGAGGAGGAGGAAAGTGCTTTCTGACTGGGGGTGGGAGGAGCGTTGCCACGGCCGCCTCTGTTGAAGGGTGGAGGAGGAGGCGGGGCGGAGGTGCTGTGCTTCATCCCGCTGCCGATGGAGGAGCTGCTGCTGCTGCTGGAGGGGCGGGAGATGTCAGGGAGCGACGGGCGGTGGGAGCGCTGGTGCTCCGGTGGAGAGGGCTTGTTGGGAGGGGAGGGAGAGCTGGAGCGGACAGCGGGGGGGCGAGGGGCAGCGGGCCGGGACCCCGGGGGCCGCAGGGCAGATCTGCCAACCGAACCACCGGCTGAACCATCTGCGTGGAGGACAGAGGGGAGGTGTTAAGGACACTTTTAACTGCAGTAACAATTAATCTGACTTCCTAAAGACGACAGTGATGTTCAACCAACAACCCAAAACCAAAAAGAGTTTCCTTTTTTGGAGACTTTTGGGGCATTTATGTTTGAAAAGTGCTAATTAATTGTTTTAAAGTATGTCCTGAATGTATTTATTACTGAAAACAATCATATAAAAACTCTGTATAACCATAATAGAGTTCAGATAATAATAATAATAAACTGGCAACTGTCTCGAGACAAAATCTCACCATCAACTTTTATTCTTTTCACCCACAATAATTATTACAAAAGATGATAATTGTCTGTTTTATATCTTCAGCATTTAGCTGCCAACTCACAGTAAGGAGGTCAGGAGTCACAGATTCTATTAATATTTGATACATCTATAAAAAAAAGCCTTTCATTTATAATTCACATCCCTCGTTCCTCACTGCTGGTTGAGGTCCGGCCGACCATCATTATATCCACAACGTCTCTGCTGATTCAAACATCGTAAATAAGGTTTCTGTGAATTTATGGTCTTTTTTTTTTTTACTGCTATAAATATAAAACAACAAAATGACGACGATGGAGGAACCGAAATAAAAGCGAAAGCTCGGGAGAAACGTCTCCTATCTCAGTTTATATACTTTATGTGCTGATAGATTCACTTCTGAATAAACCGACAGATTATCAATGTCTGATAATATCAGACAGACTGGCTCACTTCCCTTCAGAGGTGGACTTCGACTGCAGGTTCCCTCTGCGGTTTATGTATTTACACAAATGATCAAGAACATAAAATGATGCAGCCTTTACATGCAAATCTGTAGCCAAACACTTTCAAATAATCACATTATAAATATAAATATATTTACCTCCAACTGGGCGTAATTTTGGCACACCTCCTTGGAAAAGACCTCCCATTCCCATTGGCCCTCCGCCTCCAAACCCTCCACCGCCTCCTCCTCCTCCACCACCGCCGCCGCCGCCACCGCCTCCGCCACTTCCTCCTGATTCTAAAGAAAAGATAAGACCCGTGTAAATATAGGCAGATAGGAAAAAGGAACCAGAAACACATTTTAATATTCAAATATTTGGAGAGAATAGGAGTTATTCATCATCACGGTAGATGCACCTGGATGAGTGTTCAAAGAAAGAAAGGAGGAGCGCCTTTCTAATCGGAGTTTAATCTTCAGCAACTAGGAAACATGTTGAAACATTGCTAGAAAACAGTTCCTCCTATCCATGCAAATACATTTCCTCTTTCCTGTGAGTATAAAAACTGCACCGGCACACAGATACACTCTTTAGACCAACAGCTCGTTCTCAGGTCGACACTGCTGAAGGCAATTTTGCTAAAAACACTCATTTTATATATATATATTTTAAGCCTTGTGACATATTTAATAACTTTTTAGACTAGTTTAGACTGACGAGCCTTTTAGTAAATACCTTTAAATCTGCACCGGCCTTTACAAAATGTTTTTAATGTATAAGAAATAGAAAGAAAATTATCATTTAGAGTCAAAATAAAGAGTTCAGGTTGTGGTTAAATGGATAAATTACCTTGCAAAGTATCGTTACACATCACTAAGTTGTCGATCGTAACATGAACATAAATTACACTTTCATACATTTACGGATTTATTAGGGAGTTATATCTCCACTATTGTCCTGTTTAATAAAAGGAAACGTTGAATTTTTTGCCAAAATAATTCAACAAAGTTCCTCATACTGTCTTTTTCAGGGGTGTGTGTGTGTGTGTGTGTGTGTGTGTGTGTGTGTGTGTGTGTGTGTGTGTGTGTGTGTGTGTGTGTGTGTTGAACTCGCAGTGACTCACTCTCTATAATGGGGCTGCTCCGGTCATTGACCACACCGACCTTCTTTAGCCTGGTGCCTTTGCAGATGTCCGACAGCAGCGCTCCTCTGCCTTTAGCCTCGTTCGGTTTCAGTCTGGGAGCGGTCGTGTTCGCCTGCGGGAGGAAGTTAACAAATCACACCTCTACACTTCCTCTGGTCAGAACCACAGTGGAACGTTTGAGGACTTTGGTTTATTTGGGTTCACACTTAAACAGAGAACTTGTAAATAAAAAGTCCCATAACTCAGCAGCTGGTTTACTGGACAGCAGGTTATTGATTTCAATCCCTGAAACTTCTTATTTCACTTTAATTAACCTTCATGTTGAAATCAGTAACTACACAACAGTAGAGGAAGGGTTTGACTCTATATTCCTCTGGCTGTGCACCACGCTTCCCCTTTTATCTAGACTAATCTAGATCAAACAACACTTACTATAGTTATTATAATCCAGCCTTTGCAGCTGCTCACCTGTAATTTTCTAAAGTATGAACTCCACTGCAGGGGATTTAAAGTTTTAAGTGTCATTTGTGCAGGATTTGGTGGATTGTGTCGTACTAAACAGGTGGAAGTCAGTGTATATGAATCAATGAATCAATGAATTCCTGCAAATATAAGACTTCTTTACTGTCTTGCAGACAAATTTGTCTCCACTGAACTGTTTAATCTATGTGATGTAACCTTTGCAGTGTGTGTGTGCGTTCACTGACCTCATTGAAGGTCGGGGGAGGCGGGGGTCCTGGGGGAGGAGGGGGAGGGGGTGGAATAGGCATCCTGTCCCTCTGTTGGCACCTCTCTGTGTGGGGGGTAAGGACCGGTGAGACTTCACCGTCTCAGCTGGGACGACACACACAGAGTCCTGTAAAAACAATACAACAACAAAAAGATAATTAACATACCGAAACATCTGTAACAGTTCAGCAGGTGTACAAAAAAACTCCTGTTACTGATGGAGCAGGTGAATAAAGGCCAGCAGACATAAACAGCTGCTTTCTAGGATAAAATGAAAACTCAAAACGATGTCTTCTTGTCTGCTTGATCTTATTTTTAAGAGGCATTTTGGTCGTTTCTCACAGGGAAACATCTGCACATAAAACACTACCAAGATCTGTCATACTCAATAAAGAGTACATGTAAGGTTCAGAGGAGAACTAAACACTGCAGGGACTTCTTCTAAGTAGTTAAAATGCTACTAGAAGACCTGAGTTAACAATTAAATAAACATCTAGTTTCTCTGCAAATGTGTTTGTAAATACCAATACAGATAACTCCTCAGATATCATGTAGTTTATTAACGATAACGATGGTGAGTTCGTCTCGACATAACAATTATAGCAATCCTACAGGCTTAGTAGTATACGCTTGTTAATATATAATCAGTATCAGTACCAGTACCACAGTATGAAATGAAGGACACGGTATAGAAATATCTGTATCTGTAAGACAGTAGAAGAAACCAGTCACTGTGGCCGTGCCTCATTGGCTCACAGTGCAAACAGGAGGTCATTTAGGCAACAAGTATGTAGCTTACGTTGTAAAAGCCTCAAGGCCCGGTTACATTCTCACTCAAGCTGTCTGACCCATCGAGCAACGCGGGGTATCGAACCCACAACCCTGACAGTAGGTCACTGCTAGTCCACCTGTTTTTATGTTCAATTTGTGCATAAAAATCTGAGTGGAAAAGTAAAACACAAAAGGTAACAAAAACACAACGATTACACACTAATGAAAACACACCTATAAATATTATATCCAATATTTCCTCAGTGTCCCGGCAACCATCCCGATTTCCAGGCGAACCCGTTCCTGATCGGTAAACGACGATGGAAACTTACACACACACGCGTAAACTCACTGCGGTAACATCGAGTGTATTTAAGGTAGTTTTTTTATAAATCTACATAACGGAGGGAGAGGATGAAACAAACTAAATATTTACAAGCTCAAACAAACTATTTACATATTAGGAACACGGAGCGAGAGAGAGAGAGAGCGAGAGAAAGGTCAAACACACCTACTGATTACCTGCGGATAGTGCGAGAGGAGGGACCTTAATAAAGCATATATCTTCCATTTTCTTCTGCCAGTTTCGCTAAAAGTTGGTTAAAATTTGCTCTTTACGTTTGGATGGAAACCTGATCTGTGCCGGACTAAAATCTAAAACACAGAAACACAGAAAGTAAAGCTAAAGTGAAGCATTTTAGTTTTCTGATCAGTGTTAGAAGGCCTTTGAATTTAACCAACCTTTTATTATTTTTGGGTTAGTTTTTGTGGGCCAGAGGAGAGCTCATCATTCATTTACTGCCTCCAGTGACGAGGACTGAGAGATGTAAGCCGCTGTATTATAGTGGCTAGAATCAAAGTGCTTTACTGTGTAAGAGCACAATATTAAAGTGCTTTTTATTCTGGCTCCTTTGGTAAGAAACTACGTCGCTCAGTCTCTAACTGTGAACGGACTGATATGAAACAAGATGAGAGCAAAGATATTTTATTTTAAGTTTTAGTTTTTATTGTTTTCAGTATTAATACAGTTGTCAGTTTGTCAGCATTAAAGAAGTTAGGAATAGTTATTACAATACAAACACACTCGTGCCTCCTCGTGCTGGTGCTGATAAATTTGACTAAAGCTAAAACCAAAGAGATTTCCGATATATTTTTAAGTATTATAAAAAGGACATTAAGTCAAGTTTTTATTTCAGTTAACTAAAAAATGATTTTTCACACCTAGTTTTAGTTTTAATTAACTATAATAACCTTGGATTACAGTAAAACTGACAGAAAGATGTCACAATAGTGGACAAGCTCATCTAAAATCCTAAATGATGTGTCATAATAACATCATTACTTTAAATGTCATCAGGGTTTTGTGAGGCTTAAAAAGGTGCAGAAACTCACTCCACCTTTACTGAACATGTAAAAACATGAGATCACCTAAGATCAGTTGCAAGACTTTCTCCCCCCCCCCCCTGGCTTACACGAGCGCTACGTTAAAGACAAAACAAGACGACGAGCTGGATCTTCACAGTGGAAAACAAACGGCTGTTTCCAGAAATGTGCTCTCAAAGACGAAGACATTCCTGGGAGGAGGAAACAGTTGCTGAAGCAGCTTCCCTGGACGTTTACAGTGTCAGCGAGACTACTATACGAGCATGTGCAGCTCACACCATGTGTTCAGTGAGTTTCTAGATCTACCAGCGCTGATTTGTGGCATTTTTCTTGCCTTGTTATTGATCCCTGTGATTGGAATGAATCTGGAAAATGCCCGCCTCACATTTTACTGCAGGTACGACCTCTAAACCGCTGTATGATCACACATTGTGAGTGCCAACAGACACAATTAAAACGACACTGATGTGCTCAGATGTTCCCTGTAGGTGTTGTAATTGCTCCTCCTGTCCATACTGGCCATGAGGAGATCCGCCCGAGTTTAGCCGACAGAAAAGAGGGTTGGAGTTGGTTGAATCGTGAGGACGTCTTCAACCTTTCTGCTTCCAGTGTTTCCCTCCTGAGCCACGGCGAGTTCATGGCGGCACAAGTCAAACTTCTGAAGCTTCATACTAGTTTTAGAAAACTAATAAAGCGACTGTTGATTATTTTTGGTGTGTAGAAAGCACCAGAGAGCCGTTACGCTGCTTTGATCTGAGTCGGTGGCCTCACAATAGGTACAGTTGACACACTATAGTCTCACATAGAAACACAAACACCTGGACCTACGCTGCGATTCCTAATTCTCTACTGGAAATCTGTTCGCTGACCCAAATTTGTTCTCCAGCCAAACCCCAAATTTACCAGGATTTGTGGGCGTTTCATCTGATGTCCATAATGTTTACAAGTTAACTATTTTCATGATTAATAATCAAAACAAAAAAAGGTTACACCTGCTGTACATGTGATGCGTATTTCACAGGTAAAGTTCTCAATTTCACTCCTGTTGCTTCTCTTATTGATCAAATAGGAGTTAATCCACTTAAACTCAAGATAAAAACAACCTGTTGTTGAGTTTATATTCACTCAAACAACTTAAGCCTGTACGATACACAGTATACTCGCTCTGCACACAATGACTGAGGTCACTGGATCTCCCCAAACCAGTTAGCTGTCTGGGCCCATTGTTGGCTCATGCAGGCAGCGTTTGGCTCCTCACCAAACCCTCAACCCTCCTCCGCCGCCGCCTCCGTCGCCGCTCCATTCCTCAGGCTGCCTGGTCGAGTGTCGGGGCAGGTTTTCACTGAGGGAGACCAAAGGAATCTCACCGAGCGGGCTCGCCAGTCAGTCGGTGACGTGGTGTAAACGGAAAGACTACAGCAGCAGAGACTGAGAGTTGGGGGGGTTTATCTCCTCCACGGGTGGAAAAAGAAATGTTTTAAAAGATCTGCTGAGTGCACAAAGACCAAAGAGTTTCAATGCATTAATGCTGCTATTATTCTATTAATAATCAGAATATTTATCACTGAGCAACGCCATTCTGTCTGAAGCTGTGTTTTATAAACTATAATCAATCAATGGATGAAACCGTGTCACACTTTAAAACAATAAAAACAGGACTTTCAGGTATTTATCACAGAGTTTAATCACTCTGCTTATAAATTAGAGCCGCAAAGATTCGTTGATTAAGTGATTAATCCATCAGCAGAAATTTAATCAAAGACATTTTAGAAAATCAATTCATTTAGTAAGTTAAAATACCCCCAAACTTGTTTGTTACAGATAATTAAAAAGCTTTCAGAAACATAAAACTCACTGGTTGTAACAGCCAGTTAGAGCTGAAACTTTAAGATTATTTTCAATATTAATCTATCTGCTGATATTTATTAAGTTAATTGATCAATCTAGGAAATATGAATAGTTCCCCGTGTTAAAAATAATAGAAAAACATACATTTTCTTTGTTTCACTTGAATGATTATACATAACAATTAAAATAGTTCCCGGTTCATTTTCTATCAAAAGACTTATTGATTAATGGGGTTTCAAATGTTAGACCTGAGATTATTATTATTATTATTATTTGATAAAAGGTCATATTTGTGGCAGCAGCTTTATAATTAAGCACAGCCGCTCTGAACAGATGCTCTGGGCTACAAATGCTGTTCCCCAGATGTAAGGAAACATGTTTCTTTGGTACTTTAGACGCCAACAGATGACACATCATCATTATTTTAGTGGGGTTTTTTTTAGAGGAAAAATGGAAATTATGATGCAAAAATGATGATCATCTGTCAAACTAATCGCAGTATGTAGCCCTAAATGACACCCACCACTGTTTAACAGTGTAGCACTACAGGTGTGAAACATGTCGCTCTTATAATGTAAAAACTCAACATAAAATGAATAATAAAATGACAATATATAGCTTTATATACACACTAGGAAGACCTGTGAGATACTGGACATTTAAATTCTGTCGTAAAAGAAACCAAAATCCCACATTAGTCTCTGCTTAATCTTTCAGAAAAGAAGATTAAAAACATATTTTTAGCCCTCTGACGGTTTGTTACCTCCTCAGAAAACATATTTACACAAACTGACAGCTACACACCGACAAGAAAACCAACAGGTCCTGACCTTTGACCCCTATAATCTGACTGATCCTTTCCCATTCAAAGATCAAAGTGAAGTAGGCTGTGATCGCCGAGGTTCGGTCTCCATATAAAAAAAAAAAAAAGCTTAAAACATGTTGGTTGACAGCCAGCAAATGGAAAGAAGTTTCCCCACATCAACACAGGGAGATACAGCCAGGGGAGGGGAGGGCTGTACGAGGAAGTCAGATGCTTTTGTGGTGAAGGAAATACACTGAGCTAAAAGGCCTGTGGCTCTGTGTGTGTGTGTGTGTGTGTGTGTGTGTGTGTGTGTGTGGAGCCCAAAATGGCCATAACAGGACAGATTTCTGCCATAAAAAACATCCTCTTCCTAACTTTCTTTAACCAGTAGCAGGCACGCATTTTACTTATTCAGTAATTAAAACCACAAATCATTTAATGTTGCACAACTTTAGAAAAATCATCTTTTAAAAAGGCTTTTTAAAAGGAGGAGAAATGTATGTGGGACAAATTAAAATTAAACATTACTGGTTGTAAAAGCTCATTTTAAACCCCCAATTAGGGTTGAAACTAATTATTTTAAATCTGGGAAATATGAAGAAATAGTCCCTAGTCTTGTTTAAGGCCTCTGGCTCTGTGTGGGGGGGGGGTTTCTGGGCTTTTTTTAAGGGCACTAAAAGCCCCAAAAATACCCCAACAGGGCAGATTTGTGCCATAAAAACATCCCTGTTTAACAGAAGCCAGCACGCACTAACTAACGCACCAACTCACCACAAATCAATGTTGTTGCACAAATTCAGGAGTTAAAAAACAAAAACATGCAAACGTGAGCAGAGAGCGGATCGATGAGGCCTGTGTCAGGTAGCTGCAGCCGCTCCCAGGTAACAAACACACCTGGCTGACTGGCGTTAACCTGGGGCGGAGTAAAAGTTAGCCTACTCACCCTGGCTCGAAGAAGGTGAGTTTTAATGGCCTCGTCCTCCTAAACAACATGAATGGAAGAAGTGCCGTTGTGGCAATCCTTTCCGTTGGTGAACACAGAGTTTTTTTTTGTAGGATGGGGAGGGTTTGCTGGTAAAGTGATGTAACTAACTTAAAAAAAAAAAAAAAAAAAAAACCTTCCGCAGGTTAGCCGGCTAGCGTCCGTTAGCACGTTAGCTGTTTACCTCCAGCTGTCAGTGTCAGCGCGGCTCCCCGGCTTTGGCTGCTCAATCCCGGGCAACAAGAGGAGCTTACTCCCCCCTCCCTCCCTCCAGTAACGGAGGGTGTAAAAAAAAATTAACGTGTGAAAAGCGTTCAAGACTCACTTTTAACGGTTTCAGGCAGCTACGGAGAACTTTACCCGCACTCCCGAGCTGCGAGCAGAGCCATACTCCCCGTTGACACCGTGAGTTTTTATCGGTAACGGCTCAGAAACCCGGAAACGGGCCGAACGACACAAAATGGAGGCAGAGCTGTGGTGCGTTAAAGTGCCGCCGTAAACTGCAGACTCCACCATCAGACGGTATTTATAGTTACTCTTAAGACTTAATAAATGTTAGAAATAATACAAGCACAAGCCTTTTGCACTATTTTTATTTAATTTCCACTTTAGTAGTTTTAGTTTTAGTCAAGTTTAATTTTCTGCTAATATTTTGCACTTGAACAATCCATAGTTTAATTTATAGTTTTATATCTTCTAATATTAATAATATTAGTAATATCTTTATTGTGATATTCTTTTCTTTTCTTTCTCCTAAGGGGGATAAATAAAGGAATATCTTATCTTATATGACAGTTTATAACGACATATAGACAATAAGACATTCGGTATCTACGTAGAACTGTACATCAGAACCAGAATCACCTTTATTTGTCAGGTATCTGCACACATACCAGGAATCTGATCGGGTTTTTACGTTGCTCTCGATGTACATACACAGAATACAACATGGGTAGATTATTATATTATATATATATAGATAGATAATTAGGACTACTGCTTACTTTACTTTATATACATTTAGTTGAAAACACTTCTGTGCAGTAGTTAGATTAAAATCTTAAATGCACTGTGTAATAATAAAGTAACCTATCATGAAGTGATAAAGACGTACTCAACTTTATGTGTGTGTTGTGAACTATTTAAGGATTAATATAACAAATATCTTTTAATAAACTCAAGTTGTGACGTGCAGATTTAGTTCTCAAACATATTACACATTGTACAAATAGTAAAAACTCTTTCCAGGATAGACAGAAACCAGAGGAAAGGTTTAAATTATTTATCTGAGGTGTTTCTCCTCCACCTCATTTCTTGTGTGTACAGTAAACTATCTATTGTGAGCGTACAGTTGTCCAACAGTCCTTGAAGTAGCCAGCCCCACCTGAACCATTAAACACGTAGGTTGTTGTTGTTGTTGTTGTTGTTGTTGCAATAAACAAACAGATGTATTACAGTGTAATGTTTAGAGAGCAGCAGAACAACAAACAAAGAATAAATAAACACAGAGTCTCGTTTAATACAGTTTCACAAAACTTTCCAGTTTTTCTTTCCAGAATGTTTCCAGAAAGTTTATTTCACTTTTAATACTTTTACTCAAACACAATTTCTAATTAAATACATTCAGCTATTTTACTATAAAACTTTTTTACACTGTAAACGAATATAATTGAATTAATATCAGAAAAAATAAATTAAATTACACAATAAATAAAATAAGAAAAGACAGACACAGCAACCTCCTCGGTCTGTTAACAATAAATAAATAATAAATAAATAAAAAGAGGAGTAAATAATAAAAATGTGAAAGTCCGGTGATTGAAGGTTACGCATGCGCACATAGATACCAGCTAGTAATATCACGCATGCGCGGTGCCAGCCCCAGTATTTCCTGTCAAGATGGCGCTGTGCAGAGGAGCGGGCCTGTGGAGGACATGCAGCATGTTGTTCCCCGGTGCTGTCCGAACCCAGAGCTCTGTGAGCGGGGACGTGGTGCCGCGGACCTCCCTGTCCAGGCCGCCGTGGCCGGACCCGGTTCCGTTCAGTGAGGAGGAGGAGCGGAGCCGCCACGCTGCGGTCGTCGGTACCGTGAACCGGCGGATCGAGCAGCGGGACTTCGGCCGGCTGTTCGCCGTCGTGCACTTCGCCGGCCGCCAGTGGAAGGTCACCGCCGAGGACCTGGTTCTGCTGGAGAACCACATCGCGGCGGGCTGCGGGGAGCGGATCCGGATGGAGAAGGTTCTGCTGGTCGGCGCGGAGGACTTCACCCTGATCGGGAGGCCGCTGCTGGGGAGGGACCTGGTCCGGGTCGAGGCCACCGTCATCGAGAGGACCGAGTCCTGGCCCAAAGTGCACATGAGGTTCTGGAAGAGGCACCGGTACCAGCGCAAGAAGATCATCATCCAACCTCAGACGGTGCTGAGGGTCAACAGCATCCAGCTGGCCCCCACACTGAGCTCATGAGGAAGAGGAGGAAGAGGAGGAGGAAGACTGGGGGTCACACACACTGAGCTCATGAGGAAGAGGAGGAGGAGGAGGAGGAGGAGGAAGACTGGGGGTCACACACACTGACCTCATGAGGAAGAGAGGGGGGAGGAGGAAGACTGGGGGTCACACACACTGAGCTCATGAGGAAGAGGAGGAGGAGGAGGAGGAAGACTGGGGGTCACACACACTGAGCTCATGAGGAAGAGGAGGAGGAGGAGGAGGAAGACTGGGGGTCACACACACTGAGCTCATGAGGAAGAGGAGGAAGAGGAGGAGGAAGACTGGGGGCACACACTGACCCATGAGGAAGAGGAGGAAGAGGAGGAGGAGGAGGAAGACTGGGGGTCACACACACTGAGCTCATGAGGAGGAGGAGGAGGAGAGGAGGAGGAAGACTGGGGGTCACACACACTGAGCTCAGGAGGAAGAGGAGGAGGAGGAAGACTGTTTATAAATACGTAAACAAACACTTGTATTTGTTTGTTGACTGTAAATAAAACTTTAATCTTTTGCAGATGACTTTATTTATAATTATTCTGTTTCCCTCCAGTTGTGTTTAAATCCTGCAGAATATTAATTATTATATAAAAGTGTTTAAAGAATATTAATTATTATATAAAAGTGTTTAAAGAATATTAATTATTATATAAAAGTGTTTAAAGAATATTAATTATCATATAAAAGTGTTTAAAGAATATTAATTATTATATAAAAGTGTTTAAAGAATATTAATTATTATATAAAAGTGTTTAAAGAATATTAATTAATATATAAAAGTGTTTAAAGAATATTAATTATTATATAAAAGTGTTTAAAGAATATTAATTAATATATAAAAGTGTTTAAAGAATATTAATTATTATATAAAAGTGTTTAAAGAATATTAATTATTATATAAAAGTGTTTAAAGAATATTAATTATTATATAAAAGTGTTTAAATTTAAGACCTAAATTTGTCTTTAATGAAGATAAAGTGTCTCAAATAAAGTAGACTTTATAAATCTTTATTTGTTTTTGGAGAGAGACACTCCTGTGGTTGATTGCACAAAAGCAGAATAAAGAAATCCAGGATAACTGAGCAAGCGCGGTTTGACTTAGCCTGCTCGGTACATCCTGGTTTAATCGGTTGCACGTTTGCCGAGCCAGGATTAAAAGGTGCGTCTATGTTAAACCAGGTGTAGATAGTCGGGATAAGTGCGTGTTCACAGCATACTGAAATAGACCGATGGGAACATGGATAAGAGTCGCTGAACAACAGCTGCTGATGGAGTTCTATGAAGAGGTGGAAGATATAAAAAAAAAGGCAATACCAATGCCATAATTAAAGAAAGAGAGAAAGCCTGGCAGACAATAGCGGACCGGCTTAATGCTTCAGTAGTCCAAAACTGTACAATTAATAAACAGTGCTCCACTGGAACTGTCATCATTAGGCTCCAATTAAAGGACTAAAGGAGTTACTTTAAGTCCACTAATCAACTGTTGTACACTTTGCTTTAAATGTGGCAAGTAGAGGTTCATGTTACTCAGAAAATGTAGAGTATGATTAAGTGCAAACAATTATCCACAGATGTGTGTCATTTTATCTATTTTTATCTATTTTATCTTTCTATCCTTCATAAAGAACAAACTTGTCTGGCCATAAAAGGACCTGGCAGCAAGTTAAAGTTTAAATACAAGAACATTTTGCAGGCTGGAAAGTGACTATAAAGTAGATAACAGTGAACAAATGAGGTGAATAGATTAGGTGTCTGCTGACATGTTGAATGTCTGTATGATTGTAGCAGTTAAAAAAAAGCCCATAGAACTGGCACAGGGGGGCCCACCAAGCCAGGATATGTGCTGCAAATGGTTCCTTTATTGAGGTTCTCTGCATCCCCAACAGAATAAAGGAAGACATAAACATCTCAATGTAACACAGACCATCTGTGGTACAGTGAGAACATGGCTTCCTGCCGTCTGGTGCTGTATTTTTGGACCCAGCAGCCTACATAAATATCTTAGTCCATCACCTGAGAATCTGTATCTCTCAATGAGATTGTCATCTCCAACGGCCAATGGGTCTGACCTGTCCCAGAAGACTCTTTCATGACTAAACGCTCGTCTGAGGATTAGGGCTTCCTCATTCAGTACATCCTCCAAAAAAGGGCAAGCCATTATGAAGAGGGAACAGGTGTGAATAATATATATATATATATATATATATATATAGGCAGCTTAACTTGAATAGGAATGATCATATACATAAAATGAGAAACGAGAAATCAAAATATACAAACTAAACGGCCTCGTCAGGTTAGCCAGGCCTGCGGCCGCCACCATTAAAAGGAGGAACTGCAGGAGAACGGTTGGGCACGGGACACGGGAGGATTTGGCCCAACAAGCACGCCAATGAGTAATAATGTCCTCAACCAGTATGCGCCACAAGGTTCCGACGACCATCCACTCTACAAGATGACAGCAGTGCCTATGACCAGTCAAGTTTCATTCTATATATTCAAAGATTCATTTTTATATTCAAAGATTCATTTTATATATTCAAAGATTCATTTTATATATTCAAAGATTAATTCCAAACGGTATGCCATAATATATATACTATATTGCCCTTGTCACAGATTTCATGAAAACAGCTGCAACTCATCAGCTGTGTTTGTAATCTCAATACTGCAATAAACACATATTTATGCAGTTTGACGAGCAGTCTCATTAGCATGGCAATATAACACTTGTCCTGAGTAATAATACTCCACTGAATCAATATAAAAGACTGTGCAATTACAAACAGCCAACAGATTTAAAAAATAAAAATAATATATATGTAATATTTTAATGCAGGATAATTAAAATGATGCAACATACTAGAAAACCTGACATGCTTAAAACACATTAATTCCTCACAGGATTGACAAATACAGGGAATCACCTGGATTAATGTTAGCCTGGCTGTTAGTCTGGTCTGGAGCAGGCTAACGCAGAAATAAACACCATAGTAACTGGCCGGGCAATAAGTATATATATTATGGCATACCGTTTAGGAAATAATCTTGAATATAAAAAGAAACTTGAATATATGGAATGAATCTTGACTGGTCATCAAGGCACTGCTGTCATCTTGTAGAAGTGAGAAGAGTCAGTCAGGAACCTTGTGGCAGCAATACTGAGTAATGAGGACATATTAACTCATTGGTAAGTGCTTGTACGGGCCAAGATCCTCCCGATAGTACCCGTGCCCAATACCGTTCTCCTGACAAAGAAGTTCACTCCCTTTTTAATGGTGGCAGGCCGACTACAACAGGCCTCAGGCTAAATCCTGACAGAAAAAGCAAAAAGGTTTTCCAGTTTAAGAAAGTATTGTAATATTTCAACTGATGCCATTTTGTAAAACCAGCTAATTCAGAAGGCTATCACTTTGATGAAAAAGATACTACTAGGTTCTTTCTTTAATTATGGCATTGGTATTGCCTTTTTTTCTTATATCTTCCACCTCTTCATAGAACTCCATCAGCAGCTGTTGTTCAGCGACTCTTATCCATGTTCCCATCGGTGTATTTCAGTATGCCGTGAACCCGCACTTATCCCGACTATCTACACCTGGTTTAACATAGACGCACCTCTTAATCCTGGCTCGGCAAACGTGCAACCGATTAAGCCAGGATGCGCCGAGCAGGCTAGGTCAAGCCGCGCTTGCTCAGTTATCCTGGATTTCTTTATTCTGCTTTTGTGCAATCAACCACAGCTTTCATGCAACCGACTTGAGGCTAAATTCAACCAGGATAACCAACATATCCTGGCTTCATCCCATATCCTGGTTTTGTGCAATACCTCTCTAGAGCTGGATTAACAGTGTTGGGCTGTTTACTCTAATATTACTTTACTTATTACTCTCTGCCAACAGTAATTAGTTACTCTACTAGTTATATTACTTTCCTATTACCTATAAAACTGGTAACTCTGGTTTAAAGTGATTAAAATCTAGTTTTCTCCACAGTAACAGGAATTAATCCAATAAATAAAACTAATGTAATAATTTTTTATTAAGGGGGTACTGTATTAATAATTAGTTACACTACTAGTTACTGAGTAAAGTAATGAGTTACTTCCTAACACTGATTAAAAACCAGATTTATATGAAGTTAAAGCTTAAATACTGTCTCTGCTCTCTACCTTCCACATGGGCCAATAATATAATAATCATATATATTATAAAATATAATTTGGATTATAAAACAGATCAATATTACACCTGAATAATAGTAAATATATATAAATATATAATTGTTTAGAGAGACGAGGAACAACCGAGATTTTAATGAAGTTTTAACCTGTTGACAAACAGATTTAACATGGTTGATAATAATAATAATAAAGTTGATTTATATGCAGCCGACAGATAAACTAACAGAAGTAAACACCGACTGCAGGTCTTTGGTCTCGACCTCCTGCTGCTGCCGCCTGATCTCGTCCACAGTTTGAAACTTAAACATCTTCAATCCATTTAGAAATAAACAACATTGAGATGTTCATAGATTCAGGAGCCTTTTAAAGCATTTTAATGTGGAAATTCTAGTTTTTTTTGGGGGGAGGAAAACACGTCAGACACGTGATCGACATGTTGAGACGTCAGTTGATTTTATTAGGTAAAAATACTCAACATTCACTGGTTTCAGCTTTATTATTATTTATTTTCCTACTCTTACTGTTTATTCTCTGTCCACTTTGCTGCTGCAACACTGGAATTTCCCCATTGTGGGACAAATAAAGGAATATCTTAAGAACTGTAAGAACAATAGTTGTGTGAAAAGCTGCAACGGGACGTAAAAGCATCAGATCGTGATTATTTTATCTCCTTGAGGAGGTTGCAGAGGGTCAATAGGGATTATTTTAATCTCATTATTGTTTCACCGGCTAAAAATTAGCCCAAGGCGAACAACTGTTTATGATACTCACACGTTTAGTTCAGCAGGATGATCTTCACAAATGAACATTTGACTGGGTTAGGGTTGAAATGAGCCCGTACTCACCGGTACTTCTGATTATTGTCCACACGAGTACCCAAACCTCAGGTGAGCACTGAGGTCTCCAAGGTCTGGACCTCGGTATTTTCAGAGGGATATTCAATGAAGTTGTTAAATAATTACCTAAAAATGACTACAAAAGAAATATGGCTGTGCTGAGACCTTTCTTTGGTCCCAATCCACCGCCACTAAACTTCCAGCTATTAATTAAATTCTACAAGTTTGCAAGATTATAAACTGTTCCATCATCATCGACAACCTCTGTAGTCTCATTTCGAACAAAATGTGAAAGACTCTCTGTGTGTTAACCACAGACCTTATTTCAGGCTCTTAAAAAAACGATTTGACTTCGAGGAGAAGGAACTGTAGGTGGTCGGGTGCTAACTCTAGGTTTTAGGGCTCGTTCCTGCTCAGACCGTTAATAGGTTGCACACTCATCAATCTACGGTATCGATGGATAGAAGAGCATTTTCACGTCTTCTGCTCGGACTCAAACTATCAACCTTCTGGTAAACGGATCCATCATCGAAGCTGCAGGTTGCGCTTCATCAAACCTGAAACAAAACAAAAACAAAAAAGATCCACGAGACAAAAGATTTTTTTTTTAAACAGTCTGCAAAACAACAACTGCTTTATTTATTAACCTGACTGAATCGTCTGCTGGAAAAACAGGAAAACTGCTCGGCTTGTTCACCCTGCAGACGACTGATATCTGAAGGCACTGTTGAACATTTCTGCTCAGTGGTTCGCAAGTTTACTCAGAACTGAACTCCAACGCAGGAGGTGATGTTTTTAAATCAGGAGCTTGTCCAACAGGCAAAAGAAAACAAACAAAAAGTGAGATGTTGCTACTAATGTTAACAGGTCTGCAGCAGTGTGTTCGTTAAACCAGATGTCCCCATTTGGAGTTGAAGTTATGCCGTAAACAGCAAATGAAGACAGAATAACGATGACAGCATGTTTAGCAGCGTCTTTACCTTCAACGTTTTCCCTAAATGATCTGCTTGTGCAGCATAAAGTACGAGTTCAGGCCTTCTTTTATGTCTCAGAATGGCTGACAATGACTGTATTGCTAAGTTTTGGTGATATTTGAACCCACACACACACACACACACACACACACACACACGACCTGTGTGGTGTTGATATGCAGAGTTAAGACAAGCGGCTTCATTCATTCATTCACAGGCCGAGGTGAGAGTCAGCCACGACGGTTACCTCTGTTCGATGCTAGATTTAGAGTGTAAGTATGTAGGATTTGACTTAAAGGATACGTTCATGTGCATCTTGACACATTATTCACATGCTTGTTGTGATCGTACCTGCTGTCCGCACACGTGTTTCAAAGTTAATCTGTTCAACTGAGGCAGTTTGAGGGCCGGTTCAGCGTCGGTGCCTAATCTCAAACCCGTTGTTTGTTTGGCTCGTGGCCCAGAAAAACGGGTTCCAGAGCAGCACCAACACTCTGCTGGTCTACAAACCAGAACCACTTAGATCAGGGGCTGGAGGCGCCTTCAGGGCAGCCAGCTGGGTTTTAATCAGCTGTTTAGCGAGCAACTTATTTCATGTTTTTTTTTTCTTTTGTTACGTTCGAGGTTTGTAACGTGATAAAAATTAGTAGCAAGCTTCGCCTGGGTAATGAAAGATAACTCACAACAACGGCGTAAAGACGTGGCTCTTCGGTGGCTCGTGGGAAAAGCAAACCGGTTCTTAGAAGGTTGAACCAACTCTGAACCGGCACTAGCACCTGCCCAGAAGTAGCGCTAGGCTCGCGTCGGTGGGTTAAAGAGAGATCAGCGGGAGGAAGCTACGACGGGGGGCTTTTTACCCCAAAGTATCAACAACCTTGAGAGGGAGTCCTTAACTCCGATTGTTAAAGCCGAATATCGGCCTCGGTTAAAATTTAGAAAGCATTTTCTTCGCACTGACCAAAGATTTTGTTTGCCATCACCTCGGGAAGGAGTCCAGTCTTTAACTCTTTCAACTTACACGCAGCATGTGAGTGTTGCATTAAGATAGAAAAACTTATATTACCCTCTTGCCCCTTTGGTTGAACTGCAGTTCGTGTGTCTGTACTTCACCTTCACACACTTCATTCTGCCTTTTCTATGAGGGGACACCAAACCTGCTAAATCTGACTCATGTTGATTTGCTTATCACCAGACATACAAACTTTGTGAAACATTTTCTGGCTTAAATTAAATTCAGCATTTATCAACGACTTCTGAGTCTGATTTGTTTTTTTTTTTTTGTTTTTTTTAAATCAAGTATGTATGTTTGATGACAAGGAAAAGAAATTGTTAAAATGCCAGAATTCTCACTGGGATTTGGTGCGTTAATATATCTGACTGAGCCACAGTCACAGCAGCCATTTTCAAAACAAAATCTCAAGTATAATCTTCAAGAGTCCGATCAGAATTGTCCAAAAGATCGACTCCTCTTCCTGAAAGTCCTCCTCCGCTGCCTGAGGGAATCTCTTCTGCTTATATCCGTCTTCTGAAGTGTATGAGCCCTTTTCGAACGGGTCCTGGGGAGCCGTCTGATCGTAAAACACCCGCATTTCAAACTCGCTCTCCTTGTAAGACGGGTGCCCGTAGATCCCGATGCCCACGGGCCTCGCGAAGTCCCCCGGCACCACCACCACATCCTGGCCGCAGGTGACCGACTGCAGCTTGTACGTGTCGAAGCTCGGCCGCAGAGTTTTATCCGACACGTAGAGGTCTGCGTCTCCCTTGAGGCTTTGCATGTGCAGGATGATTCGGCCATCGTGGTTGAGGCGCAGGTAGCTGTAGTTCCCGGCCCCGATGTGGCCCTGGACCACGTGAAGCAGCACCCACTCTTCGGGGACGTTGTTGTCGTCGTCCTCCGAGGGGCCCAGGAAGCCTCGGACCTGGGACAGCAGGAGGGCGACGACCAGAGCGCTGCAGCTCAGCATCATGATGAAGGCATCTGTCAGTCAGTCACCGCCTGGACGACACCAGACAGCCTGACACCAGGACGAGAGGCACGATGAAGCATCCAGACAAAGATAAAGACACTGTGGTACTTTAAAACATTAAACTAATGGTTATTTTAATGGTTTAAATTAACTGATTGGACTTTGTAGCATATAAAACATCTGACAACAGATCACAATATCTTAGAGTCAAAGAGATATTCTATTAATTTACAATATAAACATTTTCACATTTAAAAAAGGAGGATTTTTAGCATTTTGCTCGTTAAATTACTCGTCAGTCAACCAGTAATCTCTTGATTATTCTCAAATATTGGGTCGAGATATTTTTGTGGTTACACATTTTTGTAAGAAATGAATTACTCAGCCACAAAAACGTTTGATGATCTTAATCTTTACTGTTATTTGGATCTTTTGGTGACTTGTGGGAGCCTGTTTGGGGGGTTTCACACCCAACAAACAGGCTGAAAACTGGTCCATCCAACAAAGCACTGAAATGTGACACACAGTCTCTCTCACTCTCTCTCACACGCGGTCTGAGTGATAATATATATATAAATGATCATTGGCAGCCTTACTTGTGACACAATGTGGTCCAGACAAACTACAGTAGTGTGATACTTAAACATTATTTAGTCTCTGCTCCAGTAACCTGTTTTCTGTTGTGGCCTCCCTGTTGAGCTGCTGCCTGTCAGCGTATTGTACATCCCATAAACTCTGCAGTGACAACAGATGGGCATTTCTTTCTGCATTATATAAACAGTTTTCATATCAGCACCTGTTGGATAACATACACGTGGCTGCTGATAAGATGTATTAGTTGTGCTTTAACTTTAACTCCTCTTCTGTCATTTAATAAACGGACTTTAGTGACATTTGATTTTTTATTTTTTTTTAAATTAAATTCATTCATTCTTCTTTTTAGACCAATTAAGTGTTTTCTTGCCCCTGGAGGTTAACTATCACTCTATTAGACCTTTTATTTAACCATTTTCTGCACATAAAGAACTAAAGGTTGAGAAATAGACCCACTGTGTTTATATTTAATGTTTCCTAGCTGCTCTTACACATATAAATAAACATATAAATAAACATATAAATAAAGAAAACTGGGACTTTAAAGCGGCTCAAACACACGTGTGACTGCACATCAACCCAACACCTTCCCTAACAGCTCTTAAAGAGAACATAAATAAAGTGCAAACAGTAATTAAAAGTGTTCACCGGGCAGACATTAATCCTCAGAGTGAAAGCTGAGTCTGAAACCAGAGATAAAAATAACCTCAACCTTTCAAACCAACCGACATTTACCGGTTTAACGGACCTTAACCCGCTTCAATGTTCCCCCAGAAGACGCAATGATAATGAAATAAACACACATACACAAACAAACACCGCTGTAGTTGAATAAATGAAGAATATGTGGCGGTGCTTTACCTGTTAGCTTTATCAAACTGGGTTAGCTTCCGTGTGGCTAACACGAAGCTAACGTCGCTGCTGAGCTAAATCCGATCAATCCAGACAACGGAAGCCGACAGTAAGTCAAACTTTAACTATTAACGTAGCGAATTAGATATTAGTGGTGTATTAACACGCCGTTTTAACACTTTACAGCCCGGTTTACTTACAGATGTTATTTTATAACCAGCATCTTCCTCACAGCAACTAAGTTCACTTCTTCGCTTCTTTTTTTTTTTTTTCTTTCCCCTTGCACTCGCCGAGCGGGAGTCGCTCACTGGCGCCACCCACCGGCGGGACCTGCTCACTGCAGCCACCAGGGTGTAATTACACCTCATGATGCGGTAATAGTTTTAAACTGGTGATTATTATGCAGATGTTTTTACAGGGTTTTTTTTTCCAGTCCAGTGTGTGAGATTTTAGGAGGATCTATTGGTAGAAATAGAGTTTGATCATGTTTTGTTATATTAGTATAATCTGTTTTTATCTACACTGAGACATGTTTACATTTAAAAAAAAGGTGGAAACGGATCTTAATCTCTTTGACAATTCAGTTAATCACCCAATTCTCAGAACTATAATCAAACAACTACACAATTAGGGAAGAAACTAATTATTCAGCCACAAAAATGTTTCATGATCTTAATCTTTACTGTTATTTGGATCCTTGGTGACAATTACTCCTTGTGGGAGAAAACCAGTACATCCAACAAAGCACTGACACACTACAGACTTAGTGCTGCTCAGAGGAAGCACTTTCGATAGTCGTGATAATGAAAATGATCATTAGCAGCCTTATTTGTGACTTTTGAAACGTACACAATGTGGTCCAGATGTGGTAGTGTGACGTTAAAGCCCCGAATGACTGATTACGATGAGCCGTCTGGTGTCACACTCTGCACAAACATCACACTGTAGGAACAAGAACATTGTATTTTTGAGTGGAGGGGGACTTCGAGAGTCTCTCTACTGTCCGTGCCTCCCAGAAACATTTTAAAAAGCAGCTGCCACCATGAGCGCGTTTTACTTTCTTTTGAATTACCACACAGTAATTGTTACAGAGACAGCCTGCGGCCTTCGGGACGCTTCAGTAAGGATGGGACTCGAGAACTGGCTGTCCGATCAATCAGAATCGTAAGCCTCGGAGCTTATCAAGAGACTAGTTTTAGGCGATTAAGATCAGTAACCTGAGAAACGTCGTGTAGCGACAGAAAACGTATCATCAAGTGTTACTTTATTGGACTGCATATTTACGTTTGCCTTGGCATCGCTGAAGCTCTCCTGCCACGAGAGATTTTCCTCTTCTCAAAGAGTCAGAAGCACAAAGACATCCCACATGTTGAACTAAATTCAGATTCATTAGAAAAAAATAAAGAAAACAAAAATGACAAGAAAACATCAAACGTCTCTGAACAACAAACTCTAAGCCGAACGCTGCCTGAAAGTTTTCTACAGACACTTTATGAAACCAAAACGTGAAGACATTGGAATTTTTCTCTGTGTGATCGTCTATATCAATCTGTAACCAATTTTATTCTCATTAGGTGTAATTCAGCTGTTATATACACACACACACACACATTATTCATCAGTTTCAGTGCCGCTTTAACCGTTTTGTAATCCAATAAGATCATCTCCTCCTCCGCCTGCTCTTGGTGAGATAATACAAAATAAATTACAAATCTGTTTCCAGGCATGCACACTCACACCTCACTCATTAAAATCAACTTGTACTAATTTCACATCATTTGTTTGTTTGTTTTTATATTCCTTTTTCACTTTAATGAACACCAACTGTAGTTTTAAACAAACAAAAAAAAAAAAAAAAAAAAGAAACAAAAGAAACAAACTGGAAAAAAAAAAAAAAAAAAAAACCAAAACAACAACAAATGTTCCGGGGGGGTCGGAGGTCAGGGGAGGAGGGAAGAGTCTCGACAACAGGTTGGATGACTTGATCGGTATGTTTTCAAAAACCACATCAAATTGTAAATTCTATATAGATATACTCGTTCAACAAGTCTGCATATTCTGTCACATTAGATACATTTGACGTTATGTGGAAGTCAACCTATTAAAATCACCACTTCAGTGTTAAATATTTTACTGCAAACCAGTCGACCAGTTTAAGGCTTTCCAAGTTTGACAGCGGAGTCGAAGTCGATCGGTCGCGTCCACGCCGTCCGGGGGGGGACTCGGGGCCTCGCCGGACTCTCAACCCTATCGACAGGCGTTTCCTGATCAGAAAGAAAAGGCCCCGAAAAAAGTAGTGTTGTGATCTTTTTTTTTTTTTTTTTCCCCTCTTGTCTCTCTCTCCTCAGAATATAAGATTATCTCAACATTTAAATAAATCACTGCATCTGATGTCTTATAAAACAACGCCAATATCTTCATTTCATTAAGGGCAGCAGAGAAAGAACCGGGGGGGAGGAGGGGGAGGAGGGTTGGGAGGAGGAGGAGGAGGAAGGGGGAGTTTAAATATGGTTGTTGATGATTCAAACTATACAAACTCTGACTGGACAGAGCTCGAGGGGGTTTTTGGGGGAGAAGAGGGGAGGAAACAGGTAACCGTGAACTTTTCCATTTAATTCTTTTAAAAAAGGAACATCGTCCGCAAAAAAAAAAAAAACAAAAACAAAAAAGAAATGCTTGCATTATACAGTTTACAATGTAGTACCATGCTAGCGCTGCTCGCCTCGTCCTAACCGTTTATTAGCAATGGAGAATCAGTGCTGTTGGAAACTACAACACACACTACCGTTATTAACCCCATTCTGCCCAGGTGCCTTCTGCTTTCACCCAATCACAACGCCCGAAAGAGAAGGAGGAGGAGGAGGAGGTGGAGGTGAACTTTTAACTGAGAGAGGGTTCGGAGGGGGGAGTGAGTCAAAACAACAAATAATTTGTTTGTACAGAAAACAAACAGAAGTAAACAAAGCAGCAAATGCAGAAAATCACACTTCATGCATTCAAAATGGGAGGCAGCGGGAGGAGGGGAAAAAAAAGGGAGGAGGAAGGAGAGGGAGGGAGGAGGAGGGGTGGGGTGGGGGGGGGATTCACAGTTTTCTCAGCTACGACGCAGAGATGGATGAGGGTGTGCATACGGGGCAGGTGATGCAGAGTGCGTTAGCAGGGTTAGCGATCGTTTGGAGGGACGTGGTGTTTCTGTGACTTCGCCGAGCACCGGGGGGGTTTTCTACCGTCGTGTCGTCTGCTCGTGGACAGAATGGGGGTAAAACTACATTCCTGGTCTGACTAAAATGGATTTGCTTTGTTAACGTAGAAAGAGTCTCTGTGTTTCCAACACTTTGTTAAATTCTTGGCTTTGCCTTCTTGTTTTATACAGTCTCTTTAGAGAAATGAAGCCTGCTGTAAGTACGCTCTGGTCTCCCGCTCTGGTCTGTATTGAGGAGGTGGGTGGGGGGGGGCGAGGCAGCTATGATGCTGGGAGGTCCGCGCTGGAGGGATGGGGGGGGAGGCGGCGGCAGGGGGGAGGGGGCGGCGGCTCAGACGGGGGGCGCTTTGCGCTGCAGTAGATACTGGTGGATGTCGTCTGCGTCGCGCTTCAGCCAGGCGGCGTTGAGGAGGATGTTCTCACAGCACTGCTGCACCGTACGCTCAGCCGCCGGCGCCGGGTGACTCTCAAAGAAACTCTGCAGGGACAGAAACACACAGACGGACCAGTTTAACAATGGGTGTCGATCACTCGCCACTTTGTCCTCATACCCACGATAAGTTGCTCTGAAACATTTGTGCAAACTCAAAACAAAAAGGAGCTAAAAAGTAGAGAGAATATCTGAAACCTGCCTCTGAGGAGGAAGTGTGATTGTTGGTCTATTTCCTGGATAAATAACTTTATATTTTATATGCAGACAGTGTATCAGGACTGTAACAGACTGTATTACTGAGGGTTCGTCCTGAGGTCATTCTGCCCCCTAGTGGTGAAAATATTCGTGACAGTTCTTGTTCTTTACCAACCAGATTGAGCTGAATTACATCTTGAATTGAACCATTTCAAGGAAAAACAAGATGGAATAATTTATATTTGTGAATTAGCAAACTATTCAATTAACCAAAATTAAGAAACAACTTCCTCACTTCAAAAAAACAAAACAAATTAAACTGCAGGAATACAAACGAGAAGCTCTGTGAAGCTCTCACCTTCACTTCAGCAGCCATTTTGTCAATAGCAAATCCATCAACTGTTAGCTGCAAAGACAAGAAACAACTGTGAGCAAACAAAAGCAAAGACAAACAAATGATTAACGTTCCTGTTTATACACCAAGCAGAGTAAATGTGTGGCTATCTGCTTCGGAGGTGGTGGGAAATAAATGAATCTGACTCCCTGTTATCGTTTAAGAACTCCTTTTCCCAGCAGCCCAAGCTTCATCATGTGACACTATTCCAGGTGAGGTTAGTCTGTTTCTACCTCTGAAGCAGCGAGACGATAGATAGATAGATCTATTTCTGTGAAACTACTGAGACTATAGTGTATATTCCTTGTGTTGGAGCTCCACCTTGTGGGATATTCCAGTGTTGCAGCTCATTTCCATATAATTTCTGCACACATTTCAGCTCCAGACATGTTTTAAAGTATTTAAAAATACTCTTCTATAATTTAATATTTAGTTTAACACATAAAAAGTTTAAGTAAATAAAATCCTTGACCACTGCAGTGCGCATCAAGACGTTAGACATTAGTGAAACATGTAATATCTGATGTTCACGTTGTCACATTATTATGTAGTAAATAGTAGAAGGAAGCTCCAGGGGCTGATTTACATCCAAAAAACACACTGCAACATGATTGTGGTCAAAACTTTCACTATGTTAGTGCCAACTCTCACTCGCCGTACAGAGATTTCTTATGTACCAAATCTAGTTTGCCCGGGGTACGTTTGAATCACAGATTTTAGTGTTTGATCTCCCCCTTCAGGAGAGGAATGTGAAAACACCTCTCTACTGATAAACTTTGCACAGATACAGGTCAGTAAAGGTCTCACATTTTAGGGGACATAAACATAAGAAAAACAAACATTATTGAGTGGAGCTGATCTTTAAATGTGGATGTAACCTTGTAGCAGAAACTGTATAAGGATATTTTAGTATCTTTCCTTATAATCTTTTTATGTGTAAGTACATTCTGTTACATATTATATTTTACTCGTCAGCTACTAGACAACCCCGGTGCTTTACACTGAGCGTTGTTTTACCTTGATAAGCCGTGATATGAGGAAGCCGCCCTGGTAGCGGTTGTAAAGCTCCTCCCAGTTGTCCTTGACAAACTTCCAGGCAGCTTTCCGGCCTTGTTTACTGCTTCCTGCCACGCCCCCGATTACTGAAACTGTGTCCTGGGGACGAACCTCTTCCTGTCGGAGAGAAGAACCAGAGACAGGTTAGCTGCGAGGTTTGTTCAGGTGCAGCTCGTAGCAGATAGATCGGCATCTCACTGGCTGGTGGGAAATCCCTCTGAAAGCTCTGAAACTCCTTCCTGACTATTTCAAGACTTTCTGTTCTTTTGCAGTTAAACCTTCCTACTTTTAATCATTAGGCACAAAATAAAATCAACTGGGAAACAGAAACTGGGTCTGATTTTCCTCCACAAACACATGATCATAAGCATGCTTGTTAAAAATAGAACGCTACAGCAAATGACACTTCTTTCAGTTCCTCCTGACACCAGGAGAAACAAAACCAGCATTTTGGCAACGTGCATTAAAAACGTGGACGTGTGTACCGAGAGGGCGAAGTTGAGGACTTTCTGGATGAGGTCGGGGGCAGAGATGGCGCCCAGAACTCGCTCGATGCGGTTCTTCTCCTCCTGCATGTCTGCTAGTTTGTGGAGCTAAAGGGCCGAGTGACAAACAGATATATTAGGAAGACAGAAGGAAAGAGATCATCAGAGTATGGGTGAAAGAAAACACGTGACATATTTACTTGTTTTAGGATGATAATGGTCAATCATTTGTTAGTGTAATGATCTTCAGGGTAGCGTCAGTCTTACCTTCAGCATCGTGTCCAATGTGGCACTGTCTCCATGCTTCAGCACTGTTAAATACACCTGAAAACAACACGTACACAGTTAAAACACGATGCCTCAGTGCAGTTAGTGACAAAACACTTCACGGGCGGTTTTATTTTGCTCACCGGGCTCCGGAGGTCTGCAGGCAGGACCTGCTTTCCATCCACGTGGTCCCTGAATCTCCGCCGGGCCTCCTCCAGTGTGGGTTTGTGTCCCGCCTTACCCAGTTTCCCCAGTACCAGTCCTCTCAACAGGGCGTCCAGGTGACCTGCACCACAAAACCATCACGCTCAAGTTACCGGCTTTCCTTCGCCACAGCGCTGTGATCTTCAAGGAGGACATTCAGGTCTCTCAGGAGTCGGACACCTCGCTCAGACATCTTTCACTAAGTGCTACTGTATAGTAATGTATGATGATATAGTGGATGATACATTTTGTGAAATGTAGATATGCCTTTACACAGCAGTAAAGGCATGTATCAGGCGTGTCTAAGAGATTAATAGACAGTAAAGGTTATCTGAAGGAACATAAGTGTAATAAAATATATAATTGGTTCAAACTGTTCTGAATAATCAAAGAAATAACCACAATGATAGTAACAGTATAAGCAGTACTCCAAATGTCCACAAGAGGTCTCTCTCGATTGCAGCCGGCATCTACAGCAGGTGTGTGTGTGTGTGTGTGTGTGTGTGTAGACACCGTCAGCAGCATAAGTCTATAGTCACAAATACGTGAGCTCCTCCTCCTCCTCCTCACCTTCCCCCGGTTTGCTGTCCCAGGCGAGCTCCAGGCCGATGGGGGTGAACAGGTCCCGGATGAACTCCTGGATCTCCTCGTGGAAGTCGGTGTGGGACAGCAGCGAGGACAACACTCCCAGGTTGCAGCTGAGGTCGCTCCACACTGTGTAGTTGGGCTCGTTGACAAACGCCTCCATCAGCTTCAGCACCTCCACCGTGCTGATCATCCCGGCACGAGACTGAAGCCACAAAACAGTTAGCGTCAGCAAAAAGTTTCCTCATTCTGAGTCTAACATAAAGCTGCCCTTTGGATGAACACCAGCTGTAAACATTCAGTGACCAACTAAACACACAATGTGATTTGTTCTAAAATAAGAAAAATGTTTAATCATTTATTCATCAGATTTGGGGACTTTTTGGGGATTTTGATACGAGTGAAGTGACTGTATGTCGCCGTCTATATCATTTGACAGGTTTCTTAGTGTAAATGCGTTTGTTTTTTATCTCGGAGTCTGAACACAGTTTATAAGCAGTAGAAAAAAGCTGTTTACTTTGGAAGCGGTTCTCAACCAGAACCGGTTCTGGATTTCCATCTCTCATATTTGTACAAAGAAAACAAACTGTCATCATGACACCGGTTGGAAAGCAGCGGCACTCGTCGAATACGTGGAATTTAAAGAGGTTTCAGCATTTCGATGGTGTGAAATGAAGTCACGCTTCCTTCCCGCCGTGACTCTTGCTTTACGTTTGCAGCAGTGTAGAAACACAAGTTTGACGTCGCAATGAGCAACTGTCAGACATCGATAAAAGGAACTGATAAAGCTCAGAGGCATTTCAATTCTGACGGATTTCCGACAATTTGAAACTTGTTCTGGATTTCCAAACTGTCTGACACATCATGTAATGTCGTAATTGTTTGTTTCGTGGTCGAGGTCAGTGTTACAAGACGTTTTCTGTGGCGATGAAGCTTTTTTTCCCCACCTGATATCTGAGTATTAACACACTGATGAAATGACGACAAACCGCTCAGTAAACATCCACGTGAGGACAGAAACTGTAACGAAACCTAGAAAGTTTCAGCTTAATGTGGTGACCATAAATCAACCCTGAGGTTTTCATTTAAAAACATCAGATCATCTGGAATTAAACAAAGAAAGATTTATGATGAGATGTTATCTGATCCTCTACCCTGACCATTTCTGGTTAACTGGAGTTTGATCCTTTCATCTTAAACAGACATTGCATAAAAAGAAACAGAATAGATGGAGGCGTTACATAAAACACAAAACTTCTTCACCGTACTGACTCACAATAGCAGCTGATGAACAAAGAGTCAGTCACTGTGTCTCATCAGTTTTTACATTTATCATCAGAATAGAGTTGCCACACTAGGTAAAGTCTTACCTTTCCTAAAGCACTTAACTGTGGGAAGAAATGTTACCCTAAAGATACTTTATATTGGCCAAAATATTGGCCAATATAAACAGTATATAACAGGCTTATTTTAATGGAGTTCTGTTTTGGTGGACTTTGTTTGGATTAGTTAATGCCAAATCATTAAAGTTCATCTTTTTTCTAACATCAGCAACTTAAGTTTACTTTAATCCATGTATTTATTTATGTTTGAAGGGAGTGGGTTTCCTTTGCATACTGACAAACAATTAGCCTTTCGAAGGAATTATAGTTATTGTTTCATTTCCCTACAGTGGGGCGCTGTATGTGTATGTGTGTGTGAGTTTCACCAGTGAGAAGAGGTCGTTCTGCAGGCCGAGTCGGTCCACAGGCTGCAGGCTGAGGTCCCGGACGCCCGGCAGCAGACTCTCCAGCATGGAAGAGCTGTACTGGATGCGGTAGAAGCCCACAGTGCCGGGGTTGATCTGTAAACAGCAGGGACACAACTGGGTCAGACTGTGGGGGGGAAAAAATTTAGTTTTGCCATTTCCTCCTCTCAGACGGAGAGCTTTTATCCAGCAGGGCTTAAAGCAGAGTGAAACGGCATCATCCTAATGCTAATGCTTGAGGTTTTAGTCAACAATGGGCTTGTTGTGGTGGAAAAATTCCCCCAAAACACTGGTAATTCTGACTTATCTGAACAAACATTAGAGGGAAGGAAACCTCAGTATTTAAAATTAAGTCTGCCTCATAATGTTGTTGGTACCAGGAACGTGAACGAGTCGTTCCAGGATTGGAGAAGTGGGGATCCGAGGCATTATTTATAGATCAGTATGAAGCACGATCCATTTTCAATCCTTTGTTTACACTGTTCAGACAGAAACATCATCAACGGCTACGCTAATTAACAAGTTACACCCATGAGACGACAAACAAGTAAATTCTTGTCTACTCCCAAATTACCAGAACAAAAGATGACATAATGTAACTTACTAAACTGTCCCGTCATTAGTAGACCAGGTGAACACCTGTACAAACTGGCTGGTGTTAGAGGAAGTGCGGGTGAGTCTGTGATTACCACATCCTCCACCGCTCTTCCTCCCAACTGACGACCAGGAACCTCGTTCTGTGAACTTGGTTTGAACTTTTAATAACAGGACAGTCTGAGGCATCTTTTCTTGACTCATTACTTCAGCTGAAGACTGAAGACTTTGAACTATGCTGTTCATTCGCATTTGAATGAAAGAAGTTTTTGACTATTTTAGCTTGAAGTCTTACTTGTACATGTACGACCTTTGTCACTAACATGGCCACAGGCTGCAAAGATGTTGTATCATTAAAAGCAAGAAATAAAAGATAACATGAATATTCCATGTAAATATCTTGCTTTTACATTTTATCTTGATGCCCTTTATGTTTCATGTAAAGCACTTTGAATTGCCTTGTTGTGAAAATGTGGTATACAAATGAACTTTCCTTGCCCTGCAGAAGCTCTTCAAGCTCTGCAGAAATTATTCAAAACACACTTCTACGTACAAACTCAGTTTTCACTAGTTAAACAGAGGATTTCATGCTTACTAAGAACGGGTATCGCCAGCAGTGAGTAATCCACATTAAATACAGTTTCCACTGTTACATTTATTCCATCCCAGCGGGATACAAACTAAAGTTTTAGTGCCACAAAGATCCTAGGTACGTAAAACTACTTTATTTATCACACTGTATGCCAGGTATCGGATCAGGACCCTGAGTTTAGGTATTGGACTCTGGATCCTGACTGGGATCATTTTAACTCAAACTGAAACAGTTTTTGAAGAGGGATCAGTCATGCAGTCACAAATGATCTGTTGCAACCTGTTTTATAGGGATTTATAGGTTTAGATTTATTGTGTCCTGTTCGGTCTGTTTTTCTGGCAGAGTTCTGTTATTTAAACGTACATACTTATTGTTTAGTGTGTGCTTTGTTGAGTTTTGCATATTTTAAAAGGACTATCTATGCTACATATTTGTCCCTTTAAAACTAAACAACAAAATATAAATAAATATCACTGATGGCTGGTGATTACAGCTGAGGATGTAAAACAAACATTATCAAGTAAAAAGGTAAACTGAAACTCACCTTGACCCACTGGTCAGGACTGACGCCGCTCAGGGTGATGGTCGTCTCGGGTCTGTCCAGCAGAACCTTGAGCTTGGTGCATTTGGGGTCCTCGCCGGTACAAATACTAATGGGGACCATCCAGTTGGGGCAATCCTCACCTGTCCGACAGACAAGTCAGGGAGCCAATGAGAAGCTGTGGCTGGGTGTTGGTTTACATAGAAAACAGTACATGTACATAAACACTCACCATTATGTGGTCCACTGGCACAGAACTTCTTCTGACACAGCTTGAGGATGCGGTCGTCACCTTGCTATAAATAACATCATGGTCAGTGTGTGAGAGAGGCAACAACGCAGGGTACTTATGTTGGTGATGTTCCTATATTAACTGTGACACAGGTGTGTCTGGGAGGTAGACAACGGTGGAGAGCCCAAAAAAACAACCACATTCACCACACGACTGCGAGTGCAACAAAAGCCTCGCAAGCAAAAAGCTAACAAGAGTAATTTATTAATGCAGTTCACACAAAAGATGTACAGACGACAATAACAAACATTCAACAGCACACAGTTCATTCAGGTGACTCTGGGGAAAGGCTGCACACAACAAACACTGGACTTTAACTGTCAAGCATATACTTTAGATTGACTTTAATAACGTTACGTTAAGGGTGCAGTGTATTATCTAGGAAAATAGAAGTTTCAGATCCTGACTCCGTATTAATCAACTCCGATCTGGGGCATAAACACTTGATCAAATCTGATTAAGCACCAGTGAAGCTCACCTGTTCCTGGTCCACTACTATTATTGGGAAGCCCATCTGCTTGGTCCACGAGCCCATCACTGCTGCGATGGGTTTTCCACTGGCCTGTTCCAGACAGTCCCATAGATCCTCTGTGGAAGACAGCCGTGAGTCAGACAATTAGGAATCCATGAAATCAATTTTACACAGCGGTTTCATCTCGGGGGGAAATATTTCCTGCATGTTCTTACCCGTCGAAGCATTTTTATGTTGGAACTTCAAAAGATAGGCGTTCATTCCTTTCCTAAAGTCCTACAAAGAAAGAGCAAGAGGTTAAACTTAACGATAAAAAATACTAAAATGGAAACTGCGCTACATTGTGAGAAACTCTGTTAGACAACCAACCTCGTCTCCTATGTAGTTGTGCAACATGCGGATCACAGATGCTCCTTTGCTGTAGGAAATGGCGTCAAAGATTTCATCTACCTCTGATGGATGGCCGACGTTCACCTGGAGCACAGAACGCACAGCCGGACGTCACACGTTAAGAGTCAGACGGCAACTTTCATGGTTTTAACTTATATACTAGCCCGTCTCAATAAATCATTAAATAAATAAATAAAAAGATTAAATCCTAAATAATCTGTCCTACATGAGCCAGCTGCTTTTAGTTTTAGAACGTGAATCCTTCCACAGCTCACCTCTATGGGATGGCTGCTGTCCAGTGCATCCAGGTCCAGGGCACGGGTGTAGTCAGCTGAGACAAACTGGGTCCAGATGTCGTACTCTGGGAAGCAGTGGTCCACACACAGATACTCGATCCAGGATGCAAATCCTTCATTAAGCCACAGATGGGTCCACCATTCCTGTACATACACAAACACAGACACGCACTAAGATGGTTGCGTCGTTCCCTTCCAAAAACTACAAATACAACATTAACACTGACTCTGACTGACAGTCGTTTTCTGAAAGATACGATTAACTGCTAAAATCTGACAACAATGGGACACAAAACTTATGATCCTGATGTACCGGTACGCAAAACAATGTCCAAAAAAAAGCTTTTAAACTTTTCTATTTTAACAAAACAGTGTGCCTCGACTTTTCGACTTCTCTGGGAGTTCATTGGCCTTTTTTGTGTACTACATTATCACATTTGTGTACTACATTGTCTGTACTTTGGAGATATTAAATGCTGCCTTTAGCTCAGATTACAATGTACAGACATTAACAGTTTACTTTCCATTACTTTTATAACTCGTTGACACATTATTGTTATGATTATCATCATTTTCAAATCTCCTCACAAACTGTCCATTTATAAAAAAAAAAAAAAAAAAAAAAAGGCAAGAAATAGCGGTTATGGCTGGTTACCATGGTGACCAAGTTTCCAAACCACTGGTGGGCGAGTTCGTGTCCGACCACCAGCGCCACCCACTGCCTGGAAGACGAGCAGGAGTTCTTGGGGTCGATTAGCAGTGCTGTCTCCCTGGAAAAACCACAGAAACTGGAGGTTAACACAGAGACGAGCTGAAGGTCGACACCAGCAGGTTTTTCCTTCATCAACCATCCAGAGGCCACAACAGCTGCTGGGCTGTTTATTAAGAAAGCCTGCATGCAGGTACCTGTAGACGGTGGATGAATGGAGCCTGCTGCCGTATGCTAATCACATGCCATCTGAACACCTAACAGGCGGCAGCACGTCTAACTAACCACAAAGCAATTAAAAAGCCATCAGAGCTGTCAACCAAAATAACACAACCTTCCAGAAAGAAAGGAAGAAAGCTGCGGTTTCCCTCTATGAGCCTTGAAGATGCACAACTAGTTTAGGGCTGCAACAAACTATTCTTTTCCTCATCCATTAAATCTGTGAATTATTTTCATTGTTTTTTCAATATAGTCCATCTTAATGCCTGCAACCAGAGAGGATTTGGTCAGATTCCCTTTGAAATCAATGAAACAAGTAGGTAGAAACACCACTTTTGCCCACAAAAGGAAAGTTTTAGAGGCTTTAAATGTCCAGTATTTAGGATTTAGTGGCATCTCCTTCCTTTCCACTCACAAGGGAGAAGCTACGGTGGCTCCATCTACAGCCAGTGTTTGGTTTGTTTGTCTGAAACACACCGGCCTCCACAGAAGGCGACTCACTGTGTCTGTATATGAATATTATATTACATTTCTGCCAATACATCCTCCTAAATATTACATACTGGACCTTTAAGTAAAAATACCATGATGTTTTTAAGTTCAAGAGCAAACCAAAGCTTACCTGTAGGTAACAAGGCCCCAGTTTTCCATGGCACCTGAATGGAAGGAAGCAGAACACGTTTCACTTTTACAACATTTTCATTGGAAATGTCTCCAAACTACTGAATGTGAAACTGACAACTACTCACCAGCAGCAAAATCAGCGATCGCTATGAGATCAATTTTAGGCAAAGGATAAGGAACACTGAAGTAGTCTTTGTAGAAAGGTAAGGTCTTAGTCGCAACCTGCAAAAGAGAAAGAAATTATATGTAACAACCTTTTTATATTTTGTCAAAGTGTTCAGGACAAAGTGTTCAGGAAGACTGAAAGAGACACAAAAGGATCAGGCAGACAGAAGTATTCTTTAAGAGCTGCGTTGCTGTCTGGAAATGTTTCATTCTCACCTCCAGTGCAAATTTCCCTTGTTCTGCCTTCCCGACAGGTGTGTAGACGCGTACCGTTATACCATCTGACGATTGGCTCTCCACATAGTCGTATTCACCGATGACAAAAGCTACAAGGTATGTTGACATGATGGGTGTGGTGGCAAACTTCACTTCCACAAGGTTTTCATCCTCCGGATATGGCTTTCGATCAATGACATTCTGGAAGAGGGAAAAGATTTCATATGGAAACAGATCACTGACAGCAACAGTGAGTTCAGCAATTTTGGGACATTTTGCTAAAATATATCTTTCTCAAGCAGATAATTGCTCAAGTGTAAAAGCTTCTGATACCACAGCCTTATATTTGGTTCCTTTGGGGGGCAAACAGTGACTTTGTGTAACACAAAGAGAGTGTAAAGCCCCACCAGCAGCTGGTAAAGGCTGAGATATTTATTATTACACACCACCAGTGCGGCGTCTGGGAGAACAAACAATGTACAGACGAGTTTACCATTTCAAGAGCTTTACTGGCAGCGGGGTTGAAAATGTCAATTTGTCTTGAGGGTGATGAGAGAGAAAAGGCGATATGACGACGATTCCTCTGCAGAGCATGAATCTTCTCAGTAAATATAAGTGTTTGTTTGGCACTTTGCTGACGCTAGAACAAACATCAGCAGGTTCATTAGGAATCTGGGATCATCAATTAAAGGATCCCATGAAAACACCAACAATGTGTTAGTCCGTCTCTCATTACTGACTTCCTGTTTGATGCACATTGGTTCCCATTTAAAAATGTAAATCTTTAAAAGTTAAAATTTGTTTACTTATTTTAAAAAGGCTCCATTATGTCCTAAAACAGACACTTGAAGAGGAGGAAATAGTGCTTTTGTTGGGGACTATTTTCAAACTGCGGATTAATCCACATGTGGGGCAGCAGGACGGTAAAACAAACTACAACGTGTGTGTGTGAAGGAACATGTCAGCCAGTGCAACCGTGTGGCTCACTGAACTGAACAATGGAGCTGTACGGCACAAAGGAAGAAGATATGTCAGGCTTTAATACACAATACCTGTTAGTTGACACATTCAGTTGGTTTTGGTGGGATCTGTTGACCAAAATATCAGACTCATCCTTTACTTTCAACGCCGACAGTCTGACCAACAGTTATCTTAGTATTAGTCGGTACTTTTCACCACTTTGCATTAGTGTGTAAACCCCTCATGTTACCACAAAGTAGCTACTGAGTCTGTACGCATACACGTTCGAGCTAAATGCAGTATTGTGTTGCACTGGACTTTAAAAAGGTCACAGTGGACTGGATGAGAAAATAAATTTCAGTGGGTATGTGGACACAAAAGGTCAAGAGCTGGACTGGCATCAGTCTGTGCAGAGCTTACTCCTGCTGACTGAACTAATCCAATCTTCTTTACTTTAGCCATGATTGTCTGCAATTTGTCTCTAATTATCCTCATTTGTCTATTCTATTTCATATTATTATCTACGGTTTATTCTATTTGTTTATAAGATTATTTGGTCATTTGTCTATCGTAATCAAATTTTGTCAACAGCTGACGCAACAGGATGGGACATAAAAACACACACTACTAAAGACAGACAGACTGCATTCATGTCATTCATATTTAGTCATCGGAAAGACCCAAATTTAGCTTCATCGTCACCACCCAGATGAACTGTGTTAGCCTGGAGGGGTGTTGTTAGAAATAATCTAAGCCAGATGATGTTTTCTGATGCAATTTAGCTGCAAACGCCTTCAGTTGAAAATCACTGGAAATCTGTCTGTATAAGAAACACAAGACCTCAAAAATAAGGATCCCCCGTTGACAATAACCCTGAAATTGGGTCTATTATAGTGACTTAAAAGTGACTAACGACAAATATAGACTTGTTCAGAGCATCAAATATATTATTTTGTCATTTATTCTCATGCATGCTGCACAGCTCTTCTACAACCACCTCCAGGGGCCTCTCCCTCTCCTCTTCAGTAGTGTGGGGAAGTTATGAGCTTGTCTCGCTGTCTCTGGATTAAAAGGTTTTCCTATAGATTATATGTAAATAGTTCTTTTGAGTTGTCCCTGCAGTGGGTTTGTGATTATTTTGCAGTGATGAATGACTAAAAGAATAATGAAAACTGACTATGGCCAACATAGAACTAAAACTTTATTCAAATTGCAGCGAACAACTATCAGGTGGCAGAGCAGCGTGAGTCAATGAATTTATGCGTGTTACTGAAACAAATATTCATTATGTAGAATGAAACAGGAGAGAACTTCAATTTGGGACAATTGTATTTTTCTTTCAATGACAAATCTTGTTGTACGTGTACAGTAGTGACATCTAATAACATTAGCCAGAGGTAGAATAGGCAGTGACTGTCTGGCCTTTGTTATGTAAGCGACAAAGAGAAAAGAGAGGGAAGAGAAAGGAGGAGACACACACAGACACACACACACAGTGACTCAGGCAGTCTATGGGTCTGGAGGTTTCAGAAGGAGGAGGGAACATATGACACGTACCATATTTGACAAGGCTACTCGGTCCTTGGGAACTATCAGAGCGATGTCAAAGGTGGCTTTGATAGCTGGCTCATCCCAACAGGGGAAGGCTCTGCGAGCGTCCGTGGCCTGAAAGAGAGAAAGGACACAAACTCAGACCCTGTGTGTTCAATCCAGATGAGTCCAGACTGAGGTGGACTTATCTTGAAATGCATCTTAAACGAGTCTATGTCCCCGGCGATCGTATTTCACTTGTCTAGGCACATTTGATTTTTATCTGTGAGTAGACTGACAGAGGAGGCTGTTGCATACTGGATGCAACTATACAGAAAGAAAACCCTACAAAAAAATAGGAAGAAACTGTGAAAACAAAAATGATAAAGACATGACAATTCAGTGAGAGAGACTCAGATAAACAACAGTAACCACCTCGTTTATAAACTCTTGGGGAGAAATGATTTGGCTGGCAACCCAAACAGATTTATGGAAACAAAGACTTGTAGTATCTTCACTTTTATTTTCCCATTCAGAAGTCAAAGTGACACAGACTGAGAATTTGCTGTGTGAGGAAGCCCCAGACTCCTTTCCTTTGTTACAGGAGCAGGCGGCGCTACAGTCGAGCATTTTCATCTGTGCCAGGATAACTGTTTTTCAAAGCATCAAATTTAGCTGTGGAATTTGCTGCATTTCCTTTAAATAAATTGCCCGGAGCCGACGATTTTATCGACTAACCAGCCTAACCTAGCCAACCAAATCTTTACAGCTTCACTTTACTTCTTCCGAGCTTACACAATCTGCACCAATGCTTGAACTGCGCTGAAACGCACAATGTGAGCTGCAGACCGAACAGAACTTCTTGTGGGGAAGTTACTCTGAATAAAATTACTCAGAGGGAAATTTTCAGACCATTTTCCTTTCCCCAAAACCAAATTCACCCAGCAACTGACAGGCGTGTAATTATGAAAGTATTAAAAGTAGGTTGGGCTTGACCTTCTCTCTCTCTCTCATGCTCTCTTTTTCATTCTTTGCATTACTACTCCTGTCATTTTTTTGTGCACATTCAAGAGTAACATTATGAATGTCTTTGAGGAGAGACTGTGATTACCATTATCCACATCTGAACAATTATCGTGTCTCTATGACAGCAGGCAATTCGCCTTGCCTTCAAGTGTAGTCATTTGAAGCAGCTATAAAGACTTTTGCCTTTAGACATGGTCAGACAACACTACCTACTTACTGTTTTGTCTCAAGCAGAGATCTGTCTTTAGGCCACTACCAGCAGCACTGCTTAATGGTAACACTGGATTTTAGGATTTTTGCATCAATGAGATGCTGCAACTTGATTTGACAGGTGTTTAATTCTGCCAAAAACAGACATTTCCACATGTTGCTTTCTCCACAAACACAATGTGAACCGAAAACGGAGTTGTCGTGGCTGCAAATGTCTGTAGACACTTGAACTATAACGCTTTAACAACAATACTAAAAACTAAACCAAAACTCCCAGATGGTAGACCCTCTCTGTAATAAATGTATCTTCCAGTGTCACACTGTGGTAGGAAACCTGTGCACGTACACAGCAGGTGTATATCCTGCAAGTAACAGAGGTTCAGCCCCCCCCAGTCAGTGTCCGACCGTCCCAGAAACACACCAACACACAACAAACATACATAAAAACAGAATGAAATCAGAGATATTGCCTCATCTTTAGGATAATTCTGGATTACCAACAAGAGTCACATGACCATCACACCCTCCTGTGTGTCGCAACACAGGCAAATAGCTGGTTAAGCAACAGACTCAACTTTCCCCAAAAGAAAACATCCCAGTTTCCCTTGAGGCCATCAGTTTACCTCAAACTGTGTGACAGCAGCGTAGCGGATCTCTCCGGCAGAAGTTGTATATTTACTTCTGTAGAATCCTTTCATTTTGTCGTTCAGCTCCCCGACAAAGTCTATCTTCAACGCGCCGGAGCCTGGGGAGGAGTGTACAAAGAGAGTTGCACTGTTCATTCAGCCACGACCAAAAGGGGGGGGGGGGGATCTGTTATTCTTCAACAGCAGTGATGATGGAATAATGTTTAAGAAGCAGGGACAAACAACAGCAGAGCCAAGTCCCTTCTTACCTTTCTGTAGAGCGCTAGGAAATGACAGGGTGACTTTCTCATCCTCATTTTGATAGTTGAATCCTGTAGCATTAATTTCTAAAGAGAATAAAACAGGGGATGAATTCCAGAGCATTTCCTTTTCCTATATAGGTGTAATGCAAACATTGTGATACCTACAAACTAGATGTTTATTTATGACAGTGTCATTAATAAGGAAAAGAAGATGGAGGGGGGAAAAGCTGACAAAGTCTGACCCTCACCTTCTCCTCCCTCTGGCACAAAGGACGCTGTGATGATGTCGATGTCAGCACAGTTCATCACAATCTGATTTGTGGCTTGTGTAACCTGTAAACATTGACATAAAACAGCATAACTTATACTGATAATCTCTGCTGTGCCATAATTTAAAAATGCAGATTTGTTTGGGAAATATAAAGTTTAAATACTCTCCAGCTGGAACCATCACCTGGAACAGACAACGAGTATGTAAAGAAGCCAGAGTTTTGTTTGCAAATGAAAAGTCTGGTGTTAAATCCAACCTGAACCTGGGTCAGAAAGCTCAGACAAGAATGAATCTACTTACTGAGCCAAACAGAGGCTGGAGGGCAAAACTGGTCACAGAGAGAATAACCAGTGGTATAAGAAAAAGTGATGCAAACAGCAAAAGGAAGACAGACTGTGAAGCCTCTGACGGTGGATGTGACTGCTTAACTTATTGAGGGCGAAACACAGTGGCACACGTGGATGCCATGCAAGTCTTCAAAGAGGGCAGAAATAGTGACATTCACGGTTTGTGGCGCTGCTGGTTGGACGCCGCTGTTGTTTGAGACACTTAAGGGCTGACGCAGCGGCAGAGAGGCAGTAATTATGAAACATGCCAGGCAAATGGCAAAGTGCCACGTTGCTTAAGTTGCTTCCTTTCTATTGTATTTTACCCAAAAGGCTTTGTACAGACCACAGGTTAACAGGATGCTACTAAACCAAACTGTGGGGAAATTTTAACTTCTTCTAGCATTAAAAACAAACAACTTAAAAAGACTTTGCAACTACTGTCTGCAAACACGTGGGCAGAATGTTTGAATATATTCAAAACAGGTTTAAATGTCTATATAATACAGTTTGTCCTAATATGGCTCAATGTGTCTTTCTTTAATGATTCTTTCAGCATAATAATTCTTCATATCCAATATATGTTGCTTGTACAAGGGGGCGTTTCAGCACTGGTGGCAATAGATAAGAGTTGTGGTTCTGATAAGAGAAGCAATATATCAGAAATAAATAAGCCTTAATGTCTGAAACGCATCCGGTGCCAACTTTAAATGATTTAGGGCTGGAACACATAGATAACAGATTTTAAGTAATCAAAAGTTTTTCTGTTTTGTTGTTTTAAGTAATAAACAAAAAAGGAACAAGACCAGCTTTTGAAATATGATCTTTTACTGCTTGTCCTTATTTAATATAAACTGTATATCTTTAGATTTTGGGCTGTACGAGCTATGAGGTTGTGTTATCTTATTATTTTCTACATATTCTTTAAATCTGTTCTCGATAGTGAACGCTGTTTTACCGCATTAGTGAAAAGCTGTTACATAAAACAACGAATTAATACTTGCAAATGTATGCATACTGATGCCGTCTGTCTTTATTGCTCTGACAAAGGGGCGAGTGAGTGTTTACAACCAGGCACAGGTACACTCAGCTGACAGGCGTCTGCACACCGCATGCACCAACAACTCCATCTCTCAAACTAAAACTAAGTGAGCGGTCATGTTTTTTGTTTTTGCCATGTGTCGGTTATATAGTAAGGAACCCAAACTGATTCACTAACCTGTTAACATTTAAGTCAACAGCTTTAACTTTAACGTATTATTATTTATTCTCTGTCAAGAGATAGAAAGCAGAGACGGATCTTCAACAAGCACAGGGGAGGAAGAAGAAACACACGGTCACTGTTTTAACAGGTGAGGTTGCACTACAGTGAGAAACATTCAGGATTATAAAAAAGGAACATTTCACACATTAAAGCAGATGTCAACAACCTGAAACCTCCAGTCGGGGTTAAAGATAATCCCAGGAGGAGGTAAACAGGACATATTCTACACTTTCTTTAGCAATGTTTACACCTGTTCCCCCCCCGGACATAAGTGAAGATATAAATGTTATAACAACTTAAGTGAAGTTATTATCTGTGAGTGTGTGAGGGGGACAGAGGGTGAGGAGGGGGGACAGAGGGTGAGGGGGGGGGGGGGGGGGACACATCATGCTGCCATGATTTAGCAAACACCAGAGTGCGTTAGCTAGCCGCTAGCTGGCCAGTGAACACCTCCTGTGATCGATAACCGATCAAACCCCGAAGGTGACTGATGGTCGATGCATGTGCTGTAACGAGAGGTCAACGCTGCTGCTCTCGGAAGCACACCGAACCGAGTCGAGCCGAGTCGAACCGAGCCGAGCCGTCAGCAGGCTAATGAGGCTAAGCTAACATGAGAGTGCAAGTCTGCCGCCGTCTGTTGTGGCTAGTTAGCTTCAGTTAGCTCGCTGCTAGCCACAGAGAACCGGTAACGGTTAGTCGGTAACGGTTAGTCGGTAACGGGAGGGGGGGAGGGAGGGGGGTAACGGTTGGCGTTACCAGGCGAAGCACAGCAACACAAAAAAAACCGAGCTAGCTACTGTTAGCTGGTCAGATTACATAACAAGATCCTCCGCCATGCAACACACAGATCCCTCCGCCGGGGGGCGGGGGCCGGGGGCCGGGGGGGCACGCTGCGGCGGTTACCTCCACCAGCGCCTCCAGCTTGCCCTCGAAGGTGAAGTCGATCAGGTCGGGCTTCAGACACAAGCCGTAGTTGACGGGGTACACGTCAGTTGGTAGCCGGACGAAGGGCCTCCTCTCGGGCATGGTTCCTCTGTTCGGTCCGCTGACGGGAGTCGGTGCTGGGAGTAACTCTGGCGATCGCTCCGAGGTTCAACGGGCGCCGTGCGGACCAAGACGGGCCTCGACCGTGTGGATGTACAGCGGGGTAGTGAGTCTGTGTACGAAGGACAGCGGAACCCTGCGGCCCAGGAGCACCAACATCAACTGAAACCCGCTCAGCGCTGCCAGCTACGGTCCTCTCTCTCTCTCCGTACACGGCCCAAACAACTCCGGTTAAAGCGGCGTCGACCTACAGACGCAACGCGTCATCACGTAGTGCGGCGTACGTGCCCGACGTGGGTCTGCTCCATTCACACACACACACACACACACACACACAATATGTATCTCTATATGTATAAAAGAAGTAATCAGATTACATTTAGTGAGAGTAAAACTTTTTTTATTGACATTTATGTTCATTCAGGTTGAGGTAATCCGAAAAGTAACGGAAGGTAATCACGTTACGTTACTTTAATATTGCGTTACTTTGGATTACGTTACTCGCTATATTTTTTTTTTAACAGGTAGTTAGTACCTTAGCTCGTCACGTGTGCGCTTCATAACAATTACACCGTTCAGATTGCAACCAGGCTTGGGGAGTAATGGATTACATGTAACTGAGGTAGGTAATCAGGATACACAAAAGGTAACTAAACAGAAAAAAACGTAATCAGATTACTGTTGTATTTAAAAAAAAAGGGGGGGGATTATTTAGCAGGATTACAATTTTAATCAGTTTTTCTTTAAAGAAACTTTTTTTTAATGATACAAATCCATTGATTGATGATCAGGTGATTTCCTGTATTATGTATATATTTATTTAACAATCAATTAAAATACCTCTTTCTTTATGAGTTTTCTTTCTCCCTGACACTGAGACAATTAACTTTACATTAAACTTCACAGAAGTGAACCCAATGCTGAGAAGGCCTTCTTTTATTTTAATGTGAAGGTTTTATTTTGAAAGTGGAAACCGGAAGTGCTGTTTTTTGTTTTTTTGTCTTCTTCCTCCATTCTTGTCAAATGGTGGCAAGATGGCGATGCCCATGAGGAGGACGCTGGTGGCTCTTCATCGAGCAACATGTAGCGGATTAAAGGTACTGGTACTGGTACTGGTACTGGTACTGGAGGGGGGTATTTAATAACACTGTATTATAAACAGACAGCTGATGGGTTTGAAGACGCAGCTCGTTTGTTTGGTTCTTGCTTTGAGTCCTTACTGGAGCTAACCGAGCTAACGTTAGCTGTAGGTTACTCAGGTATATGACGACATTGTAATGAAGTTACTGAATGTAACGTTACCTGTCTCATTAGTTACCTGTTGGCTCATCCTGGAGATGTTTGTGGTGTATATTTAAACACACACACACACATTATAACACAAACTGTGACCTCGATAATAAACATAAAGTAGAATTATCACCTTTATGACTAAAAAGAAAATCAATTACAGTTAAAAAACAATTAAAAACACCTCTAATGATAATGTTTGTTATTTATGATCATAATTATCTAATGATAAAAACCCTTATGCCTCCTCCTCTTCCTCCTCCTCCTCCTCCTCTCAGAATGAAGCCTCTCTGGATGTGAGACATCCCGGCCCACTCTTCCTGCCGGTCCGGACCAAGAAGCGGTACATGATCCCTCCAGCAGTTGGGACAAAGGGGCAGAAGGAGAAGGACACAGCCGCCCAGGCCCGGGCAGCAGGCCTTGTCATCAGACAGCAGTACCTCGAGAGGCCCATCAACATCGCCTGCACTGGTAATAATGGGTTGTATGGGTTGTCGGGGTTTTTTCGACAGGCAGCCGTGAAGTGATTGCTGGTGTGGAGACTCTTCTGGTAAAGTTGTTGTTGATATTCCTTTTGTATTCTTTCTTTAATCTGAAGTTTTTTTAATTTAAATAATCATTTTGTCACATTTAGTTTGTATAGTTGTTGCTAAATATAAATCATTCAGTGGTCTGGAAGAAGGCCTGTTGCGTCGAGACAAGATTTAATATTCAAGAACTTCATGTTTTTTTTTGTTAAATGGGTAAAAAAAAAAGAGTTTAATAGAAAAAGATCTTCCAGAAATCATATTGTTTTGGTAATTGGTGCATTAGGATAAAGAAAGTGTTGTATTAGTAGTGAGACTTTATAATAAACGCCAAACCTGTGGAGGTAGACCTCGTCTGTCAGACGGCGGTTACACACTGAAACTATTATTCTCTAATATCTCTCCTGGTTGGAGGGCACATACTGATTGATTGAGTCCTGTCTGCTGTCTTTACCAGCGGGAATATTCGACCCCTACATCCCCCCAGAGGGCGACGCTCGTCTTTCCGCTCTGTCTAAAGAAGGCCTGAAACAACGAACTGAACAGTTACGACAGAGCGCCGCCTCGCAGCTAGCGTAAGATTGTTTCTCTGACTCCTCGTGTTGTTCCTGCTCTGAGGTTCTTCTTGTCAAACACATCTTGCAGGACAGAATTGAGTTTGGTGCCGATGAGAAAGAGCGAACCTCTTTCTTAACACCTTTTTATATAACTGCTGTGTTGTTTTTTTAATGTTTCTAACAGGATTCGCAAAATCAAGGACCACGACTCTGAGTTCACAACGAAGGACTTTGCAGAGCGAGCTCAAGAAATCTTCATTGAGGCTCACAACTTCCTCTCACAGTAAGAAAATGAACTCTCACCTCACTCAGCCAGCTGACACAGCTCTTCTCAGCCTCATAGTCGGGGTGGGATGCTGAATATTGCTGTGAGACATTTGTTATAGAAGTGAGACAGAAGTGATGTGTAGAGAGAAACTCATCTGACATCCGGGAGGTTTTTTTTTTTTTTTTTGCAGGTTCAACAGGGAGAAACTTCACTCGCTGGTGACAGAAAGGTGTTATCCTGTAAGTTCTTCTTGTAGATGTTGTTGATCACTATTTCAGTTTCATCAAATCCCCCACTGATTGTTTCTACGTCTCCCATCGCCCCTCTGCCCTGTCTTCAGGAGATGACGAGGGGGAACCGGTTCAAGACGATCCGCTGGAGGTTTGTAGAGTCCCTGGAGCCGCCCAAAGTTGTCCACGCTCGCTGCCCCGACATGGTCTCCAAAGGCAACCTGTACGGCCAGGTGACGGTCCGCATGCACTCCAAACAGGTACGACTATATGTTTATATGAACTAGCGGTGTGCAGAGCTTCTTCTTGGTGCTGTATTAACAACAAAGTTTTGAATATAATATGAAATATCCATAAAATAAATGTCAGTTTACTCAATGATAGAAAAGAGGTCAAAGGTTGGGAACCACTGATATTGAATGTAATCAGTGTTCTGGGTTTAGTGCTCGGGATTAAAACCAAGGTTACAATTTACAATTCAGATGACTGGATGAACCTTCTTTCACATCTGTTTGTGCTGCAGACTCTGGCCATCTACGACCGCTTCGGGAGGCTGATGCTCGGCAGCGAGGAGCAGCCGAAGGACGTCTTGGAGTACCTTGTCATAGAACGACACCTCGTCAACCCGTACGGCCGATGGAGGTTGCACGGAAAAATAGTCCCATCCTGGGCTCCTGCCAAAGACCCAGTTATAAAGGTGACCTTCTACTCTGCACCGGCTGACAACAGCTTTTATATATATCTCTTTAGTAAGAAAAAGGCAGAGGTCCAAGTCACAATTCCTGTCAAGAGGAAATTAAGCAATCTTTATAAACTGGCCAGTTCATACTTCACTTTAATGACCACATGAATAAGGTTGGTGGTTTTTAGTGTGTCAAGCTTTCCAGTATCATTTTTTTGAGTCAGTTATTTTCCCCTTCCATGCTGTTACATATGCTTTTATACATCCTCTTAATACAACCTTTGCTTCTCCCTGTAAAATAGAGGCGGTTTGGTTGCAGTCCAAATGTTGCTCCAGCGCCAGCTGTCATTAATAAACTGTCTGGACTCCTCATCGTCTAATACTGAGGTGTTAAAACTCCACAAGTGCCAGGAGGATGTACTCAGTCTCTAGTTAGTCGGCACATGTAGTTAACACTAATGCAGTCTCCTACGACAGCTCTGTAATAAATACTAACCTTTATGAAGGTTATGCTGTCCAGTTTTTGTTCACAGTTTTTTGTCCACCATATTTTTATCGATCAATTAGGTTAGGATTCATTGCAGGATGATGTATTAGACTGCATTAGTCTTAGCTAGGTGGATCTAACTCACTGGCCCAAACGGAAACCACGGTGATCAAATTATAAAAGATTTTGTGTGTTACACTCTATAATTTAAACTAACCGGTGTTGATCTAAAATTAAGAAAAGAGTCTAGAGTAGAGAGTAGTAATAACATAATGTAAATAATATTAATAATAGGCATTATTTGTCATTAAAATAATGGTTGTTTGTAATGTATGTGCAACCCCCACAGACAACATGACACCTCAGTTCAATAGCATCTTCATATATATATATCACACAATAGAAACAGAATTTGTTTGTTAATGTCGGTCATATAGAGGCAGCAGTATTAAACTGAGACTGTTTCGTAACCAGTTAAAAACTCCTTATAGTTTTAAGCATCAAAGTTCATTCAAGTAGTATTTGGTAAAAACAATCCCAACTCAAGGTCCGTTTACTCGCCTTTCATACATAACACTTTTTATGGATGAAATCAGAGCAGCTACTGAGTCAATAAATCCATCTCCATGACAACTGAGCCAACTCCATCTGCTGGAGGTTGGACGCTTGTTAAGGGACCTTCAATTGAGATTGTTGGTAAAAACCAAAATATGAGACTAAACCTTTTTGCTGAGGTTCATCAATCATAATTGTTGAGTTACTTTTTGACAAGAATACAGACTAAATCAAATAAGTGGAGAAGTGAGGGGAGCATGCAGAACCCCCCCCAGATCTGGAGACATTTCCCTTTTTGAGATTTCTGCCATCACCCTGATTTAATAAAGCTGAATGGTATTTCATTATGCGGCATACAAATAGCAGGCGTAGCAAGTAATGAAATAAACAGCTCGCACACTGCAGGGCTCCACTGTTTGCTCTTTGGTGCATTAAATAAGTGGACATTGGAGCCCTGCAGTGTGCAAATGGTGTATTTGTTCATTATTTAATTCCTGCTGCTCTCATCGGTGAATAGGTTACTTTTAAAAACGGCAACATCTCTTTCAAGAAACAGTGTTCGAGTTACTCTGGATAATCCACAGAACACACTGTCAACAGCTTTCATATGGACTGTTTGTATGGGAGAAAGTAGTTCCAGTGAAAAGTGTTGACAGTACGGTCTGTGGACTATCCAGAGTAAAGCCAGTGTTGATTGATTTTGGAAAGATGCTCCAGAAAACAAAACTTTTGTTGTTTTTGTGGGGTTGAGGCCGAAGTCTCAGACACAGATATCTCAAAACCAGGACAAATTAAACCTAAACAATTTCTAAGATTAAATGCCACTAGAGGTAAGTGAGCAATTGTTGTTGTTTGGGTGACTCCTTAACTATACAGAGCTAATGTACCTCAGTTAGAAGGTTCGAGCATTCAAGTATCAGTCTGAGTTTTCCTCATGGCTTTAAGCTCTGGACTGAGTGAGAGGACTCCTGCTGACCCGATTGTGTCGTTCACACTGTGAACGCAGGAATAAATCGCATTTCTCCTCAGCAACTGTTTCATTAGCTAGCGCATATCCATCATATATAAATATTTCAGATATGCATTAATTTGGTGTTGTGGCTCAGTCACACGAATCACAGCTGCAGGAATTTAAAAGGAGCTGGTGATCTGCTACCTAAAGTTTCTTCTAGTTTCCTCAATAACAAGGTACACAGTAAAGGATGCACAAAGCCCTGTTCAATTATGATTATCTGTGTTCAGCGTCTGCACCGGTCTTCACAACGTAAGACTGGAATAGAAGTTGACTTGCATTATACGCATCACTGCAAAACGCAGAATATAATCACCTTAAATCTGTGAGTCAGCCCCTGCCGTGTCTCAGATATACCAGACAGATGGAGCAGTGATGTTGCCTGGGAGGTGTTTCTTACTCTTCTGTGATACAAGTCCAAAAAAAACAACAACAAACGCCACCACACAGTCTCTGCTGGAGACACCGTCTTTGTTCTCATTGTCCTTTCATTTACTATTCAAAAATAAAGGGAAATTAGGTTATATAGTTCCTCACTTTAAAAACAAACAAATATGTTCTTAAAAAAATAAAAAAACCTCTGGGGGCGCCCGGTTAGCTCAGTGGGTAGAGCTGGCGACCCATGTACCGAGGCTGGGTCCTTGCTGCAGCGGCCCAGGGTTCGAATCCGACCTGCGGCCCTTTGCTGCGTGTCATCCCCTCTCTCTGCCCCCCCTTTCCTGTCTATCTTCAGCTGTCACTATAATAAAGGCAATAAAAGCCCCAAAAAATATACTTAAAAAAAAAACATGCGTTACATGCATAATAATGCTACAGATATCTTAAAATCAGTTTCAGCGAACCTCTGAGGTTTGACTAATTCTTTGTGGTTATTTTGGGCTCTGCCACCTGTCAATCACAATCTGTCAAGCGAGCTGACAAATGAAAGCAGGACACCAGCTGCAGTCCACAAAATTAAACACAAACGAGAACCAGCTCTGACACAATTACAGCTGCTCTCATGTTTTGGGGGCAGTCAGTGGTAAACCTGAGTAAACTTTGTGCCAAATATTTAGTTTAAAAACAGCAAAGGTAAATAGTGGTTACCTCTTAATTCTAAGATAAATCTGGGCAACCATTTGTTGTGATATAAAACAATAAGGGAACAATTCAGTCTCACTAGGATGAATCTTTTCCAGTGATGGTGTCATTGAAGTAGGTTGTATTCCAGCAGCTTTCCCAACTGGTTTTCCTATCTTGAAGTTTAATCCCCCTTGGAACAGAAGTATGGAATAGATGACACTTGAGATATTTGTTATGTGATGTGTGTTAATTTCCATATATTTTACTAACATTTGACTGCTTGCAAATTACACTCATCTGCTCTTCTTACTCCTTCAGACTGTCATGATTCCTGGTCCAAAGTTGAGGCCGGGACAAGAGTTTGATGCCCTCAACTATGCAGTTCCCAAACTGGAGCCAGTCCAATGGAACAAATAGGCCACCGGGTGGCGCTGCTCTTTTCATCAAACCACCGTTAGACATTATCTGCAGTCATGGGCCAAATGCTCTTTAGAATTTGGCTGTGGCTGGTTATTTTGTCCACTTTGGCAGGAAACCAGGCTTCCTTTGGAGCCTCTTATCTCTAAATGCTGTTGGCTGTTGAAGCATTGGAAGCAGCAGGTGAGTTTTAGGATGAATAAACCACTGTGTCACTGCAGCCAAAAAAAACCTGCTTCTTGCCCAGCAACAAATTATCACAAATCAGTCTGAAATATTAACATGACTTCAAATTTCACCATGACTCAGTCTCACACATTTTCATGTTTGTTTCCATAAGACCAACTTAATGTGTACATGTGATTAAAAAAATAAAATGTACAGATCTCCACAAATTGTATGGTTTATTTCTCTGATGAATATGCTGCATGTTGACCTCAGGAAATACAAAAATAAAATGTCCCATCTGCTTCTCTTCACACCGATAGATTTAACACAAGTTTTCTTTATCAGAGTGATCTTTCATAGAAGATATTGCATACAAAATTGAAAACAGAACATAGGCTGATTCTCTATGCAACTCAAGGGATGTGTTACAACAATTTTAGAATTTCTTTTTACGTGACAACAAATTACAGCACGCTCATTCAAAAAACACACTAACATGCAACAATGCTCACAAAACTAGTTCACTCCATTGACAAAAAACTTGGCGCAGTGTTTAACAATGAGATCACTGAATGAAAAACCTAGTCACTGTAGCAGAAGTGCTGAAAAACTGACACCTGATTTCACTGACAGAGTGCTGGCATAGACATGTGACTTAATTACATCAATACAGAAAACTGTTACTATTGTAAGTTTCATTCACCATAAAACTTCTTCCAACATAATACTGCCTTTAAAAAGTTGCAATTGTCTGTATGTGAAACGTAATGATTTTGAACTATTTAAAGAAGTATTCATTAATGTCAGACATTAAATGTAGGGCCACAGCTAATAATAAAGATATCTAATTGTCATAAGACATCTTTGACTAGTCCATAAGTTGATTTTTTTGTTTCTGTAGTATTACCAGTCGTCTGCATATCAGTGGAGTCATTTAAAGGAATCTGATAGTCTAGTTCCTTTCAAAGACTTGAAAGAATATTTAAGTGTTGCCAAACATGTGACTTTTTCCCAGAAATGACTATAATGATTAATTATAATATCTGCATAAAGAACCCTGACACAAACATTTGTAGTAAACCTTATCTAGCAATTATTCAACATTTCACCTCCATAACTTATTATAGTATTTAGATTAAGTCAATCTCAGGTTAGCTGCAACATAAATGTCCTGTACAATTTTAAGTTCTCTGCATCTACCAAACATTTCATTTGTTAAGTGTTTTTAATGTTTAATCTCGTTGTCCCATCTTAATGAAACTGGTGTCAAGTGCATTTGCATAAAAGGCATTGACATGACTTTCTAAATGTTCAGATATAAAAGGATAATGCAGCTTTTCACTCCAGTTTATGGCGATTTATGCATTTGTTTGGGCATTTCTTGAAGTGGTGGAATGTTATTTTTTCCATTATTGTGACTGAATCAAAGGTGAGAAAATTATTGGCTTTTAGTCACTTAAGAAAACAGGTATGCATAGTTTAATCAACCATTAATACTTGATAGAAATGTAATTTGACATCCATTGTAGTACTGGCGACACTGCTTTACACGTTACATTTTCTTCTACTTTGAAAATATAATTTCCACAAAAGAACAAAATTAGACTGAATTTATCTGGTGTGTGTGTGTGCTGGTTAGGCTTCCATCTTTCATTAAAGTCCATCTCTTAGGTCCTGTGCTGTATTTGTGATTGTGAGCACTCTGGACTTTCTAAGGTGTAAGGTAACATTCACCCCGGGCCATGAGTCTAACATACTGCACGTAAATGGCAAATATGTGAATTGTCACCTAAAAACATACAAAGACACAAAAAAACATTTTAATTTAAAATGGGGGGTAAAATTAGGAAGAAAAGGGTCTTCATCTAAATACCTTAGATGCCCTTCGATCAGCCAAGAAATGTCTGTTTGTAGTTCATTGCTGGATTGATTAGGGACATAATTAGTGTGCAATAGTGCTCCAGTTAAAAGAAAACATATTTTCAGTCAGGTTTGCACAACTTTCTCTGTCCAGCTCATCAAGTCTCTACTACTTCGTCAGCTTCTTAGTCAGACAGCAACCAACCTGGCATAGTCCAACTTGAAACAACGAAGCCCTAAATTCTGTCTTTGAGTAGCCCAAGTAATTGTCCAACACAAAATGGCTTTCAGCTCTGCCAGCTGCAGGGTAGCTGCTCAAGAGTATGACCATCAACTTCCCTGTGGAGCTAGGGAAGTTAAAAACAGTGAAGTTTCCCTTCAACAGTTTACCGCCAAAATGGTTTTTATAGAGTTCAGATTCCCCTTGATTTAGTGGGAAGGGGTCAAAAGTGAAAACAAATGCTGTTTAGATTTAAGTCACAAATCAGGTGGGAATACAAGAGCCTCTGCAGCAAATTCTGCATCGTCCTCTTCATCTTCTTCAGGAATATTCTCAGGCTCCCATGTAAAAACATCTGAGGCATTGTCTGTGAATGAACCAGATCTGCTCCTTATCATCTCCCAGGGACACAAAGCATCACTGCGCCGCAGGTTTTCTTTGGACTCATCTATCTGCTCTGTGCTGATATCTTCTGGAGTCTCCTCTACATTGAGGGGCCCCTGGTTCTCTGTGACTTCGTCTTTGTCACCAGTGGGAATTTCAATGTTGCCTTCTGTTGAGGTTTGTGGATCCTTTAGATTCCCAGGGACAAATGTCTGCTCCAATGCTGTCTTGCTTTGTGACAGCTCCTGGTTCTTCGGTCTCCCACGGACAAACACCTGCCCGAGCGCTGTCTTGCTTTGTGAGAACTTTTGGCTCTTCTGTGTCCCACGGACAAACATCTGCCCGAGCGCTGTCTTGCTTTTTAGGAGCGTTTGGCTCTTCTGTGTCCCACGGACAAACATCTGCCATAGTGCTGTCTTGCTTTTTAAGAACTTTTGGCTCTTCTGTGTCCCACGGACAAACATCTGCCATAGTGCTGTCTTGCTTTTTAAGAACTTTTGGCTCTTCTGTGTCCCACGGACAAACATCTGCCCGAGCGCTGTCTTGCTTTTTAAGAGCTTTTGGCTCTTCTGTGTCCCACGGACAAACATCTGCCATAGTGCTGTCTTGCTTTTTAAGAACTTTTGGCTCTTCTGTGTCCCACGGACAAACATCTGCCCGAGTGCTGTCTTGCTTTTTAAGAGCTTTTGGCTCTTCTGTGTCCCACGGACAAACATCTGCCATAGTGCTGTCTTGCTTTTTAAGAACTTTTGGCTCTTCTGTGTCCCACGGACAAACATCTGCCATAGTGCTGTCTTGCTTTTTCAGAACTTTTGGGGCTTCTGTTTCCCATGGACAAACATCTTGTTTGGACTGCTCTGGTACGTTTGATACTTCAGTTTTGACTGCCCCTGCTTCCTCTGTATCCCATGGACAAATATTTGCATGAACTGTGTCTTGCCTTATATGACTCAAAGGTATTTTGGTGGTTTCTGGCTTTCCTGATTCTGGTTCACTACTATCCCATGGACAAACATCTGCCGATCTTTCCACTCCTTGTGACACCATCGTGGTAGCGGCAGGTTTTTCAGGGGACTCAGTTTCCCAGGGACATATGTTTACTTTTGTGCTGTCTTTCTCTTCAGCTTGTATGGAAGCAGCTTTCAAAAGTGAGACACCTTTTTGTGAGTCTTCTGGTTTGTCTTGATGTCCCGTCTCCCAGGGACAAATATCTACCTTAATGGTCGTTTTCGAGTCTGTATTTGTTGGCTCTGTGTTCCCCTCTTCCCATGGACAAATGTTTTCCATGATTTTAGGGGGTTCGGGGAAATCCCATGGACAACTTTCTGTTGTCTTAGTCACTTGTCTACTCAAACTCAGGGCAGGTGATTTTGCATGGTGTTGTTGTTCATTACTATCTTTTGATCCACTGGGGTAGAGGGCAGTTTTCCTAACTTCTTGTCGGACGGGCACTGTCAGCGTTCCCTTGGTCTCCAAAGGATTTACGTTTTCATATACAACTTCAGCCTTCTCCTGAACCTCCCAAGGACAAACATTAGTATATTCACTATCTTGCCTTATTAAAGGTTGAGGAGTTTCTGCAGTCTCCCAGGGACATACGTCTGCTGCATGTTTCAAAGACTGTTGTGTCTGTGAATCTCTAGAGAGCTTAGTATGATAAATAACGGGAATATCCTGTGAGTCCCAAGGACACACGTTACTAATGGCACTTCCTCGTCTTTTCATATTTCCCTGCTCTTGAGATTCCCATGGACATACATTAGATGGTCCAGACACTTCCCAAGGGCAGACGTCTCCTTTAATGCTCTGTTGCTTCTTTGGCCCCTCTCCTTCCTGGAAAGTACCAGGTCCCTCCCATGGACACACATCTGCATGGGAAATATTACGGACTGGTGTAATTCGATTGCTTCCTCTTCTGTGAGTTGAAGGAGTTCTACAGCTGCTGGCAGTTTCCCAAGAACTTATACTACTACGTTTGCTGTTCTGCCTTGATAAAAACACATTTTCATAAGTGCCATCTTTTTGCATATCATCCGTGTCCCAAGGGTAGACGGCAGATTTTACAATCACAAGCCTTCTTGGGCTTCTCTCAGAAGAATCCACAGAAGACAGTCTGATGGCATTCTGCTTCACAAGGCATGGTTTTCCATCTGTTGTCATGCTTCTTTTCTGCAGTGATCTCTTTTCCACGCTTGGACGTCTACTAGATGTTCTTGATCGTGGTGTTGTGGAAGCACTTTCCTGACTTTTTTGTGAAACAGAATCCTCATGAAAACTTCCATCCCTACTGGACCTGCTTCCTGCATCCATGGAGCCCATAATTGATTTCACAGAGAGCCACTTAGCAGTGGTGGTGGAGGTGCGGAAGGAGAAGACTCGTTGATCTTTAGTGAACTTTGGTCTTGGAGAGCCTGGTAAACTTGCAGACACAGTAGCCTGTGGTTTAGGGGACTGAGTTTCACCTTGCATTCCCCTATCCTCTGAAGGTTGCTTTACAGGTGGTAAATGATCCCAGGGACAGATAAGCGACTGTGGAGATGGTGGTCTTGTTTCCTCACCATCCTCAGAGTTTGCATAGGTGACATGCTTCTGGTTCTTGTCCCCTGATTGCTCTGGCTCCACCTCCCAAGGACAGACCTCAGCCTTGTCAAAAGACTCTGACTGGAGAGCACTCCTGGTCTGGTCGCTAATGGAAATGCTCTGCCTGGACCTTGTCAGCACTGTACTGGCTCTGTTAACCTTGGATATGTTTTCTGTAGAATGAGCAGTAGTTGAAGTTAGACTCCAGGACTTATGAAGTCTGGTGTGATCAGGATGCAGAAGATTGGTATCAATTGTCAGATTTTGGGCACTGGCTGATTTACAGACCCCTGGTGGAATATCCAAGGAGTCAGTCTCAGATCGTCGGGAAGACCTCTTCACAGCGTTGGCCTTTAACATGGAGTCACGCAAAGAAGAGTCTCTTTCCCTGACATAGTGATGATCACTTTGGGACTTGCGCATAGATGGTGATGGTGTCATTGAACTTCTGTAACTGATACTGACTGATATTGTATCTGGGGTCCTCCTGAAAGAATCCTGATTCACAATTCTACTGTGGAACGATCCATCTTTCTCCTCGCGGCTGCACTGCCGGCTCATGGATTCTGGGATCTCAGCAATGCGTCTAATAATGGATCTCCCCAATGTACATCGAGAACTTCGCTTCTTTGACAGATGAGGGTTGTTTGCGGTCATCTTCTTGGTCTTGTGGACTTCTAACTGGGCATATAACTTCTTCAGTTCATCCTGGTGCATATGAAGAAGGGTGGGAATTGATGAAGGGATTGAGGAAATGGTTGAAATGATTGAGGAGAGGAGAAGATATGGAGAGTAACAAGTCAGAGGAAAGGTAAAACACGTTTTCATTTAAGAAGAACACAGTTGAGGAGGAGAAAAGGATAAAGGGGGGGAGAAAGGTTATACAGTACAAAATGTGTTCATTCTGTTGTTAATTGTATTTACTGTTAATTTATTATTTAAATTATAATACATTTAAGATCTGTTTAATTGAGTGTACATGTGGTATTAACTGAAATTAAGGGACATTTATTTTCCTTAGTTAAATGTGACCTTTGGAATTTCTTCCACCTTTTGTAAATTATGTCCCAGTGCAAAGTGATAACATCGTTCTAAGGGGACAAGAGAGTTTACCCGAAAATCCTCCGGGTCCACACTGGGCTCACTCCAAACAGAGTGGAAACTGCTGTTGAGGTACGAGCAGGAGCGCCGAAGGTCCACTTCATCTTCATATACCTCTGCTGCAATCTCCTCTCTCCCAGGCTTAGACACATAAAGAAACTGTGGAGCACACACACAGGCATACAGTTCATATGTAAACATGGGCTGTTGGTCCTACAGTATGATAATTGAACCGATTGTCATAAAATTGTGAAAAGACTTTCATGTCAACAGGCTTCAATTAATAGCCTGGGCTTTTATTTGCATCAATTCATGAACTCAACCTGCCTTCATTTGGAGCAGGCTTCTATATGGGACAGGCCTTCAATTCCTTTTGCACAAAACTCATGCTTAGCAAAGATGGGAAAGTATAGTATAGTATTTAGTTTCAATATTACTTATAAAAAATCGAAATAACAGCAATTACGAGTCATTCATTTGAGTTTTTATACAATCAAAGAACTTTTACAAAATCAAGACCAGGCCTTTAATTGAGACCAAAAACGTGTAGCCACACCAGGCTAGTAAAAGAAACCTGTGTCTAATTGGGACTCTGCTTTTAATTAATAAAGTTTTACGGTAATAAACATTAGTTACATTCTGTAGTATAACATGCTGAGTTACATGCTAACTGAGGTGGATGCTGACATTACGTTAATGGTAGCATTAAGCTAGCTGGCATTACAGAGTTCGCCAATGTTTTGCTGAGCCTGTAAAGCTGAGTCAGAGATGTCCCCGGTCACTGTACAGAGGATAAACTCTGATTTATTGAACAATGCTGCCTTTTCTCTGATGCAGGACCTCTGGACAAACAAAACAAAAGTAAAAATAAAGTTGTTTTTAATCCACTCAGCAAATTCTGTTCCTGGTGTGTGATGATAAGTGACACAGGACTCCTTGTAATCCTGAAAGACTGAGAAAATGCACTTTAATTCACAAAATCACTGCCTGAATCAGAGTGGATTCGTTTTCCCTTTCATGAACTTTCCTGTCAAAAACACATGATGTTTTTGGGTCCCATTATATGTAATAAATTACATATTATACACACTTCTGGTGAGTTTACGTGTGCATTAATGTAATTTGTGAAGAGTAAAGATAACCCAGTAAGAGATTGAGATTTGCCCTCTTTTCTACCCTAAACTGTATTAATTTTGGCACTATTACATAATAATGCTGAGTACCTTGGGAAGGAAGAGCAGGGCGAGTGTGACGGTGATGGTCACATGGGTGTGCGTGAAGGAGAGCAGCAACATCCAATCAGGATGGAGAGAGGGAAAGGTGAACCTGAGGGAAACACAAAATCATGTCACATCATTGCTTCAGAGTATAAAAATACACTACTGACGGTTGAGGGTTTAGAGAAACCCTCGCTGTTTACCGGAAAAGGTGAAACATGGTGGAGAGAAGCAGCTCGTTGTGGATGGCAATGCCCATGTAGCGAGGCTCGTGGAAGGCTGAGGGGACCGGTCTGACGGCGGTCCACAGGGAGCTGCCCCAACACAGGAACAGAAGCTCAGCTGTGGCAGAGGACAGAGGACAGAGGACAGAGGAGATGGTGATCGCTCAGGTATAAATAGTGCAGTTGTTTCCTATTTGTTTACGTTTTTATCAAGCTGATACAGCTGAAATGCTAAATAATGTGCAAACTGTCATCTGAGTTACAGTTGGTATCTGCAAGGAATTTATTTTTCTAGTTACAGTAGCTTTCCTGTGCAATGAGGCTTTATTACTGACTTTTCAGGTGTGCTCACTATTGGTTTAACCTCTAAACTAACCTCATTAAAGTTAATACTGTCTGTCTTAATAATAACCATTATTTGAGGTAAAAATATGAGCAAATTGAGTTGATTTTAGTTTTTTTTTATTAATGGTTTTATCCATTCTAACTTCTCAGTATATAAAATCTAATTAATTTATAAGTGTACTGTACTGTTGGACTGAATCAGCTCAGACGCCGTTGGCTCGTCACCGGCTGCAGCCACTCACCCACAGCCATCATGTAGTCCCAGCGGTCCAGGTAGCACAGGTTGAACCCCTGCCCGTCCGACGTGGTGGTTGTGATGAACACCGGGATGTTCCTGTCGCGGTTCTGCAGGACACCCACCGTCCACGCACACAGGAACCAGCTGACCGTCATCAGCATCACTCCCAGAATCCTCAGCAGGTGGAGGCTGGACATGTAGGGCACTCTCTGGGCCGTGCGTGAGAGGAACACCTTCAGCACCCTGTGCAGAGGCAAGAGCCAATCAATGTTTGTCTTTGACCTTAAAGTGAGATTATTTAACTTTTGATGAACATAATTAATGGAAAATGGCTAATTTGATCATGGTTTTCCACAATTAAGAGATGTACCACATGTTTTCTGGTGTAGTATGAAGTGTGTACACTTTTGCAAGTGTTGTAAAATCATGAAATATTTATCTGAGACATGCTTAAAACATAGAGTACCTGTAGCACAAGACAACATAGGCAAAGAAAAGCATTAGAATGGCATTCAAAATCAATAAGCAATAAACTCTAATAAAATCAGTTAATATAGAAGATAGAGATAAAATGGAAATGAACAGACCAGAAACACAGTTACAGTGCAGTATAAGTTGCCCTGAATGCAACAAAGGTAATAAAAGTGCAGCAGAGAACAACAGGCAACCAAAATGTGCCAACCTACCTGTACATTTTCAGTGTGACTGTGCCGTAGACGATGGAGAAGCCGAGCATTCGGACCCAGCGGAGCAGAATACACCTGAATGTACTCGGCTTGAAGTACATGATGAAGACCTGCAGAGACAGAGAGACACCGTGAGTCCAACGACTGCTTCTGTTCGTGTGTCTCTCAACTGATTATGTATGAAATATGCTACCTACGCTGATACTGTGCCTCTATTCTGATACTATTAGTGCTGTAAAAGTGCTAGTCAAGAGACAAACGTAACATTAAAGTACTTCTTCAGCTATAAGATGTGGAATGTAACTAAGTACATGTACTCTAATACTGTTCTGTACTTCCACTTTATTTTGGAAGCCAACGTTGTACTTTTTGCTTCACTTCATTTATTTGACCACTACTAGTTAGTTTGCAGATTCAGATTATTAATACAAAATAAATTAAACTAATAAATTATTAAGTATTATTGTATTAAACCAGTGGGTCCCACCTTTAAGAATATACACAGTATAGGCCTAATATGACAGCATTTGGTTTACTTGTGTGAAGAAATGTAAAGTAAATTGTCAAATAGAATTTGTCTAAAAAGAAGCCTATTAATTCTGTAAAAATCATAAAAAATTATATAATACAGGCCGAAAATTGTATAAAAAGTCCCCTAAACAGGAAATAATCTGCTCAGGATTCATCCAAATTACTCTTACTTACATTCACACAAACTTTCTACAGTTACTGAGTTCATTATTTGGGTTCATTGTACAGTTTTTAATACATTATAAAAAATCCATAAAATATATGTCACATAGTCAGTTTAGTAAATTATAGAAAAATGGTCCCTTAAGGAAAAGGGTAGGGAACCAGTAGAAATACTTTTTACAGCATTTATCTGACTGAAAACATATATAGAGTTTAATAAAATATGTAAACAACCCAACAGTTTATTCAAATACAGCTGAAACCATTTGTCTATTAACAGTTTTAATGAATTATTAATTATTTTTATAATTTTGATACTATTATTTTGATACTATTTTGATAATTGTTTAAGTCATTTTTCATGTAAAAAAATATTTTCATCTATTTTATTTTGTTATTTAGTGTGTATTTATTTTTTTCTTATTTTGTTATACATATTCTATCTGGACCTGCTGTAACAAGTAAATCTCCCCAGTGTGAGATCAATAAAGTCTATCAATATATAAAACAATAGTTACACATACTTTCTGAATGCCTTATATGTAACTATATGTAATTATTTTACCCAAACCTGTGTGTGTGTGTGTGTGTGTGTGTGTGTGTGTGTGTGTGTGTGAGAGAGAGAGAGAGAGAGAGAGAGAACATGTGAACAGGTGAATTTATTAATAATTCACATTCAGCTTTATATTATTGATTATCAGTATATGATTTATGTTTGATTAATAGACAGAATCTGCCTGTTTTTTACAGTGTGAATACTTCAGTCAGTCACAACGTTCAACAACAGGTTGTATCTGAGTGGATGACTGTAATCCAGGAATTAAAGCTCATTGTACTGTGACAGTCAGTCTCCGTCACTCTGGATAAGAGCTTCGGCCTAAAGCCCAAAACGTGAATGCAAATTTACATCATTGTGTTCAAACCACTCGTAAAGGATAAACTACTCAGAGTGAACACGTATAGAATCGGAGCAGTAAACGTGCAGTAAAAGGCAGCTTTAATCAGCAGAAAGGGTCACTCAGAGGCAGATTGCTGTCTCGGTTATAGTTGGAGAGAAGCACTGGAGGAAGAAGTAATCTGATTGGTCCGTTTAAAGCTACGGAGACTAAAAACCCACCACTAACTCCAGTGGGTTTTTAAAGGCCTGGTGTTGTTTAACCATCAGTTTCCCAGAGTTTCACATAAACCTAGATAGCGGATTAAAGCCTGGCTGAGTTTAGCCTTGACTCGGTTTCGTGAAAGCGGCGGCGGATGAGTTACCATGGAGATTTATTCTAGCCAGCTCCAGACCAGAGTAAGAGCCAGGATTAATGAGTCCTGGTGCTTTATCTGTTCAAATGGTAAAAGGACTGTACTTTATATAGCACCTTTCCAGTCGTCCGACCACTCAAAGCACTTTACGCCACAGTCACACGTTCATCGTAAAAAGGCTCATCACCAACAGATCTGTTCAGTATGTTGCTCAAGGACGCTTCGACGTGCAGTGGGAGGAGCCGGGGATCGAACCCTCAACCTTCTGATTAATGGAAGACTTGCTCTATCAGTTCAGTCAGCAGTCATTACAATGGGAGACCGATGTGTTGTTTTTACAGTTTCTCATGTTCTTCTGTTTGTATTCTCATTATTGTCTATTAGACTGCATTAAAATACTACAGGTAGGCTGAATTTTATGTTTATATACTTTGTATATATTAGCATATATTGTATATATTTTATTATTACTGTAAGGTACATAGGCTCTTGTTATATTTCTCTTTTTATTTATTTTTATTTGTTTTTACTTACACGTATATACCTATATATACATTTCTATTCTTTATATATTATGTTAGATATTGTAAAAAATAATTATTATTTATATTATTTAACATTGTGTGAGAACTTTGAATAAGTGTTAGTGTAACTGTAGTATTTCTGATTCTGATTCTATTATCTTAACAATAAAATACCACAGGTAAGACTTCATTCATTCAGTTAAGTACTGTGATTACAAGTAACTCCTTGAATGGTTTAATTATGATAGTTTCAATCTAGAGCAGTGGTTAGTAAACTAAATGTTTATTTTTAGGACAAAGGGGGAGATAACAACGCCACATACAAACTTCCAGTGTTTTAACTGGACAAATTAAGAAGTTTTTATGGATGTTTTTATTTTATTTGTCATAATTCTGGCTCAAAAGGGGGAGGAGCCACCTTTAAAGCCAACGGGCACTGATATTTAATGGAATATTTAATATAACAGATGGGTTAAGTTTTCCTTTAACCCGCTGAATCTGCTGCATTAATTATCTGAATGGTTTAAGAAGGTTTGTGTCGACTGTTCGTACCTCAAACGAACCTTTAATGGACGATACAGAAGAAGAGTGGGTTTAAATTCTCACACTGGCTGCCGACATGATGGATTTTATAAAATCTATGAATGTCTGTTAATCCTCCTGGTTGAGTTGAGATGCCAACATATTTACAAATCACAGAAAAACCTTCCAGGGGAAGTTATGATGCTTTATATTTACCAGCCGATATCCCCTCCTTTTATTTATTAAGGGCACCAACAGAGGACTTGGCAACAGTATCCTGCAATGATGTCCTAACCTTAAGTGCACTTTATCTACAAATGTTGTTCCCTAAGAGACATGAGAGATGTATTCAGTGGTGGAGGGAGTATTCACATCCTCCATTAGTACTAATACGACACTGTAGAATTACTGCAATGAAAATTAAGTAAAAATATTAAAGTACAATCAGGAAAATGTACTTATATTCCCCCTGTGACTGTTAAACTATTATATATTATATCATTGGATTATTGACCTTAATAAAGGCATTAATGTAAAAGTAGGATTTTACTGTCGTAGATTAATCTGCTGATTATTTTTTTCAGTATTCGATTGATTGTTTGGTTTGTAAAGCATCAGAAAATAATGAAAAATGCAGCCGAAACAAGTCTAATTGTAAAACAACTATTAAGTAAAGCTGCTGCATAACTGCAGTGGAGTATAAAATGTATATTATATCTAATATGTAGTGGAGTATAAAGCGGCATGAGAAGAAAAAAGAGACCAAAGTAAGAATAAAATACATCAATTTGTACTTACAATAATAATAATTATTATTGTTATTAGTATTGTTATACAACATGGTGAATTATTATATATTATCTTATATAAAATGTATATATATATTATTATCCCACACTAACAATACCAAACAATGTGCCATAACAATTATGACTTATGTACCGTGTTTGTTTATTTTACTTGTTTTCTAGTTTATTCCTGTGTATCATTGTGGTATCTGTACACTCGCTGAGTAAATGTACTTAGTTACATTCTACCACTGGATGTATTAAAACGTTCTGTGTATTAACCAAAAAAACACTAAAATAAAAATGATTTTAATCAAACCAATCAATCTTAATCTAGCTACAGTTTGCCTGTTATCGCACTATGACCGCTCTTCCAGCAGGTGAACTGTTTGTAGATCTAATGGACGCTGCACCACGGCGACCCCTCGCTGAGATGAGAGAGCGACCTCTGACCTTTCGTCTGGGACTTTCAGAACTACAGTCAGGTATGTGGGCTGCGATTAACCTTTGAATTTATCCAACAGAACTCTTGGACAAGGAGTCGTATATGGTTTCACAGTTTGAATACCTGCATTATATATCTTATCTTACCTTACAATGTTACTATTTTTAAACCCTATATGTCTACCACTTTGTCCTCAGTGAAACCTTTGTGTTGCCCTTGTTGTATTCAATTGTTGTTGTGCACATTTTATTGTATAGTTTGCCCTGTGACACAAATTTACATTCATTAATAATAATAATAATTATTATTATTATGATTATTATTATTATTATTATTATAGCCTGTTTATTTGTAATCTAGTCAGTCCCTGTTGCTTATACATAAACTCCCAAATGCTTTAATTTATTCTAAATAAACTATAAAAGTAATTTCATGCAGAGAACCACTGCTGACATATTATGACTGTCACTATTTAAATGGAGATGTCACTTGATAAGAAAAATATCTCATATGTCCCGCATATGATGATCATTTTATGCACCAGCGTGCAGTAAAGAGGCGCAGAGCTGCCATGAGAACGGCCCATTAACATGTTCACACACCAGGCGTTAACCTCAATCGATGATCTATGACTTGCCACACACACACACACTGAATCACTCAGAGTCAGCGTCTCGCATCGACTGACACTCCCAGATATATGGATAAAAAGTCACGGCTGACTCGTGTTAACGGCTCTTTAATTGGTTGAATTAATCTTAAGATTGATTAATAATCTGTCACCAGGAGCAGTTATGAAAACTTGTCGACTACCCGCCCCCATTTCCACTCACACACACACTCACACACACTCCCTCAACCCATTCACCCTCCCACAAATGGTCCATTATGATATAATCCGTGGCGCTGTGCGGTGCAGTGATCTGTAAAGAGCTCTAATCTGTGACACTCTCAGCCGGGGCGGCTCGGTCGCACACTCACCGGGAAGTAGAGGAGCAGAGAGCCGAACAAGATCGTCTCCAGCAGCAGGAGGCCGGACGCCCGGATCCTCTGCGGGAGGAGGAGGAACAGGTGGAAAGTTATGAGAAGATGAGCCATAACAGTGTATTTATCTTTCTTTAGTATAATCTTTAATGTATAATAGATTTAGATAGTTAGGTTCTGTTCCATTAAAGCTCCAGTGTTCAGGATTTAGTGACATCTAGCGGTGTAGTTGCAGATCTCAACTCCCTCGCTTCACCCTCCCCTTCCAAGCACAAAGGAGAAACTATTGTGTCGGCCCTTTGCTGCGAGTCGTCCCCTCTCTTTCTCCCCCCTTTTGCCTGTCACTCTTCAACTGTCACTATCAATTAAAGGCCGATCTGAAATGGTCTCACTGTGAAAATACTCCACCTAAAGTAAGTAAAGTCCTACATTTATAACCTTATTTAAGTAAAAGTATGTAATGTAATGTAAGCATTGTCAGCAAAATGTGCTCACAGCTCCAGTGTGTAACCTCACTGTAATATAATATTCACAGGTGTGTTTTCATTGGTGTATAATCACCTGAAAATAAAAATGTGTTTTCGTTACGCTAGAATGAGCCGTGGATCGCCTTCAGTGAAGGCCGCCATGTTGAACCACCATGTTTCTACAGTAGCCCAGAACAGACAAACCAAACACTGGCTCTAAATAGGGCCGTCCGCGGCCACCGTAGTTTCTCCCTCGCGCTTGGACGGGAGAGTGAAACGAGTGAGTTGCAATCTGCAACTAAACCTCTAGTGACTGGCAGGAGCTCAGAGACAGTCGACAGACAAGAGTCTATTTTAAACTCTGTGGTCTATTTCATTTTATTGTAACAGCAAAACAATTCAGTGTTTTTACTGACAGTTGTCTTTATGAACTTGTGATAATCAGTCAATAAACTAAACAGACTCAAACTCATTTGCTTTAACAACACAAGACATTTCTGCTAAATAAACACAGCAGAGTTTTTCACACAATGCATCATGGCTCAACGCCTGGAACAGCCAATCCCATCTGTACGGTGGCCCCGCTGAGCCAAAAAGAACCTGACTCACCCGGTTTCGGCGATGCCTGTAGGCCACCAGCATGCTGACAAAGATGAGGAGCATGAAGACCCCCTGGACGGCCAGCACGGCGGCCCTGAGAAGCCAGGCCTCCTGCACCCAGCAGGGGGTGCCGTCCTGACAGCTCTTACAGCCCGGCCAGCACGGGAGACAGATGGGCATGTTCGGGTAGCACGTAGCCCCGCCGTCAGTGGCGTTCATGGGGCCACCATCTGCATCGACACCTACACAAACCCATGTGAAGACCTCATATACATGTGACTTATATATCCAAACCGGAACAGTACATACAGCAAGTATACTCGTCACATAACTCTTCTGCTATGTTATATTATAAACCAGTACACTGTTTTCAATAAGATGAAACAGTGTACTGGTTTTAATTCCCTGCCGTCATACTACTACTAACCCTACTAACTGTGTACCCTTCTTACTAATGTATAACACAATGATTAATTACCCACAAATAACTCCTTAAAACATTGCAACAGTTCCTTACTTGTGCAATGGAGCATTTGAGAAACATCTCTTTAAATACTTGTCGGTTTATAGTGTTTATTAGGATATTTTGTTTTGAAAAGGAAGCAGTGTTAATGTATGTTGTGTGTATATATATACATATTTATTTAATTAGAGTAGAGTAACCTGCTATAATCCTACATAAAGGAAAACCAAACACAAACAACCCATGATATTAGGGCGGCTGTGGCTCAGAATATCTGTCTCTTTAGCTGCTAGATGGTCCACTTTGTTCACCAGCTTGACTGTAACTGCGTCTGTTTGATGCTGAGCAGGTTGTGTGTAGTGGGTTTGTTTGTAAAAACCAACCAATAAGCCATCAAAGTTTGGTTGATGTAACTGTAACATCTCACTCTGAAAATCTGAGCTCTGAGTTAATTTACACGTAAATGATGCCCTGTGTTTAGTAAAGGCTATACAGAATTTAAAATAAGAACTTCTTGATGGAAAAATGACTCACAGTTCATAAAAACCTTAAAAAACCTGTGAGTTTTGGTTTTATTTATGTGGACAGTCAGCAGTGTGCAGGACTTAAAGGACCAAAAGTGGAGGCAGGAACCTCAGGAGATCCTCTCTGTTATTTAACCTGCTGTGGGCAGAGGTTGGTTATTGACTTACCTGAGTCTTGAGGGACTATCTCAGGGTTGTAGAAACCCTCTTTACAGCGGCAGCAGTACTGACCCAGTCGAAAACCCCGGCCTGGAATTGGTACGCACTGAAAGAAACAGAGAGATTGTTCAGATTATTCTTTCTAGATCTGTCCGTCCTTTTCTTTTGAGTTATAATAACATGAAGAAGAAAGAAAGAGACGTAGTAGTTTGTAATTAAGTGGTTATTTTATTAGTTTTTATAGGTTTTAATTGGTTTTTATATTACTTACATTCTACTTGTCTTACCTTCACTGACTTATTTAACATTAAAACACGACAATCGTGGAGGTTCGTCAACAGTAACTCAAAATCTACCTGTGCCCTTTGTTCTGTTATTACAGGAGGCGAATAAAATAACCCTTTAAATACGATAATAAAGTGTCATTTTATAATAATTTACTAACATTTTATTTTATGTATTTTGGTACTGCTTGTAGAAAATAGAATAATTTCCACGAAAGATTATATTTTTCATAGTTAAATAATTTTTTTCATGTTCAGCCAACCTGCTTTATATGAATGAAAACTCTCTGAGTTAGTAATTCATTGGAATAAATTATATAAACACTGTCTCTATTTTCAGCATAATTTGTACCAAATGAAATTACCCTAAACCCCACTTGCAATGTATGTTAACTGTAACGTTATTAATATGTCCACTATCTGTATTTTATAGTTAATTGTATATAATGATTATTAAATTAATTATATTATTATATTATCATATTAAAGTATATATTTACTAACTGACATATCAGGCATCAATCACTGAATGTAAAATGGTAAATTAAAGGATTTTTTGAACCAGACTTTATTGTTCATGCAGCTTTCAGGTTCACGATCAGCAAATATAGATACAGTGCACACAGATCTGATCTGAGGTTTGGATGTAGTTCATTAACTTTAAGTAACGTAGCAGTTGCCAGGGCAACAACCAATGGGGATCCCGATAAACAATAAAAATACACGCTGCCTCAATGAATAAAGGTTGAAAAAGGGGTCACATTACTCTCTCTCACTCTATTTCCCTCGGATGCTAGCTTCAATATTTAGCCAGTCGGGACACACACACACACACACACACACACACACACACACACACACACACACACACACACACACACACACACACACACACACACACACACACACACACACACACACACACACACACACACACACACACACACACACACACATTTGGATGGTCTGTGTGTTAATCTAAGTTAAAAGCTAAATGGATACATAATGCCTCGACTGAGAGCATTATCCTTTTCTAGAGAAATCCTGTTCCCAAGCACACACACACACACACACACACACACACACACACACACACACACTGGCCTCACATATGTATATACAAACCCACAACCCCCTTTATCAGAAGCTCAAAGACCTAATGCCACGAGCTGAACATTAATGTGATATGGATTATACAGAGCGGTCAACTTAATTCTCTTCATGTTTGCATCTCAGTTCAACAGATAGTCGCAGTGAATGAGTGGATTCAGTCATCTGTCATGTTTAAATTGAAACCACGCCGGCCACTTTGAACGCTTTCGAACCGCTTTGTAGTGGAAACGTGAGACAGTAATGCAACACGGCACTTGCATGAGATGAGATGAGGCAGGACAATATGAAAAAAATCTTCAAGATGTGACAGGTCAAGGTCATAACAAGACTACATGAGATGATACAAGATAAAAAAGAGATGACGAAAAGAGATGATACTTTAAGATATGACGGACGGGGGACAACAAGGACATGAGACAAGACACGAAAGGATGAGATGAGAGAAGATGAGATGATATGTGACAAGAAAAGATATGAGAAGTCACAATGTCATACTTTAAGACACGACAAGGACGAGGCAGGACAAGACTACATGATATAAGATGAGATGAGAGAAAATAAGATGAGAAACTCACTAAATGAGAAAAGATGAGAGAACACGTGAGATGAGAAAGAACGAGGTGAGACGAGATGAAATGAGAGAGGATGAGATATGTGACAAGGAGAGAGACGAGGCAAGTCAGCATATCCCACTTAAAGAATGAGAGGCAACGGCAAACAAGAAGATGAGACAAGCCGTGAAAGGAAACAGCAGGACAAGGAATAAGATGAGGAGAGATGAGAAAGGACTAGTGAGACGAGATGATGAGGCAAGACAAGGAAGGACGGGGTGGGGCAAGAAGAGGTACGGCATGAAATGACGAGGCACATCAAGACTGTATGAGATTTAAGATGAAACAAGGCATGACAGGACGAGTCTACATGAGGGACTTATAAAGGGGAAAACTACATGAGATGAGACGGCAACATGAGATTAGATGAGGCAAGACTAGATGATGGAAACAAGGCATGTAAGGACAAGACGGAACAACGGTACATGAGATGAGAAAGGAAGAGTTTTTACATATCTTCTCAAACTCAGGGACTAGCGTAACATGATACATCCACGTGTTTTATATCACAATGTGCAGAAAGACCTCAGCTTTCTGTATAATGAGACACTGTTTGTCCCAGAGCACTGTATAAAGAGAAAATTTCTTTACTCGTGCGGACCAATTGTTTTTTGGGGCTTGAAATGGGTTCATCAAAGTTCATGAAAATAGTGGAATATGTGAATAAAATACTATATAAATGTGTAATAAATTAGTTTCTCACACAAAATGTGGATGGACACACAAACCCACGAGTTACGTACACTGAAAGTCAGACGACGCCCTCTTCTCTTTCTCCTAGTCCGTAAACTCTTAATATAGACTATATTAGAGAATATAGACTTGGAAGCAGAGAGTCTACAGATTCAGACAGTTTCTGTGCTGTTTTATCTTAAGGGGGTTAAGAAGTGACAGGACAGAACCAGAAGAGATATAAATGGACAAGGCAAGACCACGTCCACATGAGGAGATGAGACATGGAAACAAAGCCTGAAGGGACAAGACAGGACAAGGAGATGAGGCAGCACGAGGCGAGATGAGATGACGAGACAGGATAAGAAAAGACAGGACAAGACGAGAGAGGGGACAAACCCAAACAGGACAGAAGAAAGTGGGTGACCCAGAACGTGCCCTGCTCAGGAAAAGGGTTTGAATCCTCTAAGCCAGGTAGGACAGGACGGGACAAAAGGTACCATGTGGATTTGGGGATTTTTAGGACTGTTCTTCTCTTGTGTTTTCAGACCTCTGTGAGTGCGGTGCATAAAGGGGAAGTATGTCAGCGGACTGGATTATCGCCATAATCCATCAGATCATCCTGCAGCCCGCCACCCAGCGCAACCATCTTTAAATAGACGGCTGAGATGAGAGGTAGAGGATTGGGTCTGGGCAGACGGGGCCAGCAGGGAAAAGGGAAACTGTTTGGTGGTGGAGCGGATGGGGGGGAGCAGACAGAGTTAAAGTTAAAGTGTAACTGGGTGAAAGCATGAGCAAAGGATAAAAGGCAACCAAAAAAAAAAAAAACCTGAAGTAATGAGAACAGACAGAAAGGGGCTTAAACCATTTTCAGAGGTCGCAAACAGTTTAGAGTGTATTTGTGTGATGTAACTAAAAAAAAACAACCACAAACATGAGTTGGACGATTTAAACAGCTTGTTACATGAAAGAGTCTGAGTTGTGGTGAGCCGACGGTGATTGGTGTCTTAAACACGTCCTGTGATGTTGAAGGTTCAGTGTGAAACATTCATAATATTATATACATTTATATTAGTGTATAATCACCTGGATGTGTGCGTTTCCTTAAAATTAGATGTGTTTATCTATCAGAGGGAGCGGGTCCTCTTCTACGGAGTCAGCCATGTTGAACCGCCATGTTTCTACAGCAGCCCAGAACGGACAAACCAAACACTGGCTCTAATTTGTCCAATAGTATAAATATCTCGCGGATAATAACTTGAAATTTGTTGTAACTTCTGATGCAGTCTGTAAGAAGGGGACAGCAACGTCTGTGCTTCCTTAGAAAGTTAAATGTTTTTATTGGACGGGAAGATGATGTCCTTGTTTTAAAGTCTTTTTTTGAATCTGTTGTGATTCCTCGGTACAGTAACTTAAACATAAAAAGGATAAAAACCACCTGATCCACATTGTTAAGCTTGCTGGGAAGGTGACAGGTGTCCCACACATGATGGCTACCTTTGATCAGCAGGTTCTCTGCAAGTCCAGGTCCATAGTGGACTGTATAAACCACCTCCTGCACCTTTTAGTTGACATAGAAGTTTCTGTACTAGTCGCTAGGAGCCCTTAACATTTTTCACAAATATTGAAGAAATATGTTATAATATGTTGATTTAAGAGCTACTATTTCTGTATGTTGACAACCAGTACCGCTGTATTGATCTATCTATTTGTCTATATTTTTAGCCATTGTTCTTTTGCTATTTATGTTGGATTTTGCTTGGTAGCTTTAAAAGAAGTCACCATTCTCTCTATGTCATTGTCCTACTGACTGGTTGCTTATCTAGCCTGTCAGAGGTAGACGCCAAAAATATAACGTTAGTATGCTGAAGAATAGCGAGGAGCTCCTTTGTGGATACCGTAAATTATTTGGTTTATTTTCTGTCTGAATTTACCTGAAGGAACTGAAACCAGTGCCGAGCTCCAGCCACCCAGCCCAGAGTATGCAGAAGGTTGGCTTGCATCACTTCTTCAGCATCGACAACCATTGGCAAATTATATTAGGCATAGTGTTAATTCCCAACTTGTGCTGTGACACTACAAATCTCTGACTGGTTGATTGTTTTGAGCAATAACAGACGTGTTTGAATTCATTTTCATCCAGAATTTTGGAGTTCTTAACCTTTTTACCTCCAAAATCCAACCCACCCCACCCCCCCATCACAGGCAGCACATTGTTTCATCTGCATCATTAACGGATGAGGTTGACAGGCTAAAAGTGATTTGGTGTTTCACAAAAAGGGCACATCCTGAAAGGTACAGTACAGTTTGTACTATAGAGTCACTGTACTGGGTGCAGCCAATACCCAGCGTTATCACATGTCATTCCCCTTATTTCTCTCTTTGAACTGTCTAGTATATATTGTACACTTGAAACCTAAAGAGGAAATATAGAAAATTAGACACAACATGCCTGATAATGAATATGTAAAAGCATGTAAACTACCCGATAAAGCGTCTCACAACACTGATGCTTTGTTCAACAGTCTAATTAACAATACTGAACATCCTCGTGTGAACTTTCCCTCCGGCTTTTCAAACCATCCATTTTGTCTCTCTAAAAGTTCACAAGCTTTGTTGCGTCACAGTTAATGCTGTTTGTTGGATGGTGTTGTTTGTTGAGTGCCCTTTTGGGAGGCAGTTTAAAGGTTAGAGGAGGGGGCTTCACACTGGAGGAGGATGAATTCTCAAACCAACCTGTTGATGAAATGCCATCAGATTTTGAAGGATTGTTTTGGTATATCTAAGGTTAAATGCTAAATGTGGTTGCAGCTGCAAAGTGCATTCAAGAGTCATGGCATCCAACAACCATTTGACTATTTGAATAACTATTTCTCTGACTTAATTATAAGTAATGTAAGAACCAGGTTTCACATGGATTTAATGAAATTTGTAGAAAAAAGTGGCTCTACGAATGTTTACCATAGTCACCATCTTAGTTCAAAGTCTAGCAATCGCTAATTAGTACCTAAAAACAAAGTAGTTTTGCAGGTATCGCAGTGAGTTTGTCACCATAAGTTATTACAGTTCAACCTCTGGGGAACATGAATCAACCACATCTGATGTTTTGTTTCTTTTTTTCTTCCATCATCTTTTCATCTCTCTTCTTTTCTCATATTGTCTTTGTCTCATTTTAATTTGGAGTGAATTTGTGAAGCAAATGCAGTTCAAAGTGTTTTAAGGGTACATTTTAAGAAGCAATGTATAGACCAGTGGTTCTGCTGGTGGCGCTAGATGGAAATCCAGAGGATCACCAACATCACTGGGATTCATCATCTGGGAACCATGAATGTCTGAACCGAATGATGTGCCAATGTATCCAGTAGATGTTGAGATATTTCACTGGATAAGTGAATACATTTACCTGCTTCTGGCACTAGATGAAAGGTCAAGATCACTAGGATTCATCGTCTGGGTACCTTTAACATTTTTTACCAAATTTCATACCAGTCTACCCAGTAGTTGTTGAGGTATTTCAGTGTGGACCACAGTGGTGAATGGACGGACATTGCCATCATAAAGCTGCGTCGTTAACTGTGAATATGTCTGTGTGGTAGTGATGTTGGATCCATATGTGCACCAGAACAACCACTCTGTTTCTTTCTGTTGCCTAACTTTCCATTAAATTTCATTTAAATCTGTTGAAATGTTTTGAGATATCTAACAAACTAAACGAGGATCTCTAACCGAGCACACAGCCGTGCAGGCAGAAGTAATAAACCAGCTATTTGCGACTTTAATTAATCAATCATCGGTTCCCCTGTAATTAAGCAGTTTCATGCTCCAGCAGACTAAATACAAAAAAAGAGTTTTTATTCTGGTTCAGCTCAAAGACAACAAGCAGCAGTTGGTCTCTCCCGGCCCTTGTATCATTTTGTTTACCTCCATGCTGGTGCGGTTGCACTCGTGACTATCAGCAAACCACCCGTCTCCTGTCGAACACTGGTCCAAGTCGATGTCTTGAATGTTGACATCCACACGGATCACACCTCTGACACAGAAACACACACACAGAGGATAATTAAATAATCAAACTCATTACAATAAGCCCTTTAAGTGGGTTTCCCTTTTCAAATATACTCTGTCGATTCAAACTCATCTCCGAGGTGCTGGAGAGAAGGTCACGGGGGCCAACACAGAACTAGAAAGGCAGGTGAAATACAAATACTGCTGCTGTCAGCTTCGAAAGCTTTTACCCGTTTCAGGGACTTTCAGGGTGAATACTTAGACTCACAACTGAGTATTTCTGAAATGTTATCCTGGTTTTTAACACGTTTTTCTGGCAGTAAAGACAAGAAAATGTACTAAGGTTCAGTGAAAAACAGGAAAAAGAGAAGTTTCTCCAACAGTCTACTTGCAACAATATCATCACCACGAGCTCGATCAGATCCTCCCCTGAAACAACTGAGAGCTTGAAAGCATCATGCTGAGTTAAAGGAGCCTCAGTCCCGTTAAAGGTTCCAGGTACTTTTGGGTGGAAATTCAGATTGTGTGACATCCGAAACCAACACAGACGACCAAAAACTGTTCCAGTATTTTCTGTATTAATAACATAATATTTGTCATGTTTTATCTGTGTGTGTGTGTGTGTGTGTGTGTGTGTGTGTACTGGCCCTAACCTGAACTCTGGCGTCAGGTCAGGCTTGAGGCCGTAGTAGGACGTGGACAGGGTGAGCATCCAGCCGGGCACGAAGCAACCATCCTCACAGTCGAGGAAGGGGGCGCTGGCCCATCGCACCCCGCTACGATTGGTCACGTAGCTGTCGCCCTGCCTCCACTTGGGCGTGTCCAAGGTGCTGAGGTCATTGAGGAGCACCCGCTTGGACAGGGCGGCCATCACCTGGGGGGACTCTGGGAATTTAAAACCTCTGAACCAGCTGTCGTCGGGGGCTGGGGCAGGCGGGTGCAGGCTCTCCCAGGCCTTGGATAAGTCCTGGAGGATGATGTTCTGCACCTTGGCCGCTGGGTTGCGGGAGGCACGGAGAACCAGCTGCGGCACCTGGGCAGTCGGGTCGGCGTCGAAGGTGAGCAGGGCTCGCTGGATGAGCACGTCGGCCTCCAGGAGGGCACGGACCAGGGCGTGGTACCACTCCATATCCTCCTGTACGGTGCTCTCCCGCAGGTCACTGGCCTGGAAGATCATGTTGAGGAAGTTGGCCGTGTTGGCCAGCGCGTCCAGAGCTGGCCGGAGGGGGGCGCTAAAGGTGGTGGGCAGGGATCTGGACTGCCCCGGTGTGCTGTACGCCCGTGAGCAGCGGGCCACTTCCAGAGTGGAGGCTTCTCCAGTGTACAGGAAGGTCTCTGCTGGTGACCAGTCATCTTCCTCCTCTGTGGGAGCTTCTGTAGGCTCTGGGGGACTGAAGGAAGTGGAGGGACTGGTGGAGATGTTTGAGCTTCCCGTCCTGTTTGATAAAGAGTCTGTGCTGTTGTCTGCCTCCACCGTGACTCCTGATGTGTCTGGAGTTACCTGCGCTCTGAGGAGGGATGGGAGCAGAAGAACAAGCCAAACAGGACCCATCCTGAAGTCACTCTGAAGAAGGAGAGAAAGAGGAGGAGAGGATGGGAGGGGGGGGGGGGGGGGTTCTTTTTGCCGCGCGACCCCTCTGTAATTCCTTTGAGCAGAAGAAAAAAAAGTCACATGTTTGCGCAGGTTTGGAGTTTCCGCAGGGAGTTCTTCATCTTCACATCAGAGAGGCGCTGCAGCAGCAGCAGGTGTCCGGGAGGAGCTCGGTTTGCTCACAGTCACACTCGGAGCGCACGGCTCCATCTGTGCGCCGCACTGACACACGCACGCGCGCCACTGCACTCGCGCACACACTTAGATACCATTAAACCTGCGTGTCCCCGGCGGTGCTGGTGCTGGTGGTGGGAGGCGCAGGACGCAGGGAGCAATCCCTGCATCTCCGCAGTCCGTCCGGTATCCCCCCTGCCTGCGGTGCCGCTCAGTCTCCGTGTGCCGCGGTTTACTGTCGTGCAGCCGTGCGCCAAGCTCCGGAGCAAAGCAAACGCAGCGTGCGCAAGATAGAGGAGGAGGAGGCGGGGAGGGAGGAGGAGGAGGAGGAGGAAGAAGAGGGAAAAGCCTCAAAGTTGGGGGATCCCCGTGTCAGGCGGGAGGAAGAGAGAGGAGAGTCGTGCGTTGTAGAGATGGAGGGATGGAGAGAGCCAATTTCCTCCTTTTCTCTCCTCTCCTCTCTTCTGTCTGCCGCTCTGCTATCTGTTGCTCCAAAGAGCTTCCAGCCCATCTGACGGAGGCTTGTGATGCTCGTCCATCCTCCCTCCCTCCCTCCCTCCCTCCCCACCCCCCCATCGCACCACCATCCCCTCTCTTCCATCATTCCCTCTTCCCCTCCCTCCCCTTTATTCACCCTGGGCCTCCCTCCTACGTATCCAGAGAGGCGCTGAAAGGTGATGAGAGTGGTACATCTGGTGTGTGTGTGTGTGTGTGTGTGTGTGTGTGTGTGTGTGTGTGTGTGTGTTCACAGAGGAGAGGATGATGCAGTCAGTCAGAGATGAGGGTTAAGCTCTGCTGCATTTGGGCATCCATCAAGAATCCCCCTGCTGGATGGATGGATGGATTAACCCCTCCTATACAGAGAGAGTATATGAGGAAGAGGATGCTCTTTTAATGCACACACACACACACACACACGCACGCACACACACACACACACACACACACACACACACACACACACACACACACACACACACACACAGGAGGAGATCATAGATGCAGCATGTTGACATCCGTAGATTGCAGATATAAAAACAACAATAAGAGATTTGATTTATATCGTTTGTAGGTTTTTTGCAGTGTCAGGGAATTCCCTGCTTGTGTGTGTGTGTGTCTGTGTGTGTGTGTGTGTGTGTGTGTGTGTGTGTGTGTCTGTGTGTGCAGTCCAGATGAGTGAGATGCTGCATGAGAAGCATGAGGAAGAAAAAAGGAAGAGAGAGAGAGAGAGAGAGAGAGAGAGAGAGAGAAGAGTAGGGGGGTGCTGGGAGGAGTGATGCAGGCAAGAATCCTTGTTTTGGTGGCCATGGCAACCAGATTCTGAGAACCCCACCCCCCACCCCCGAACTCCCCCTACACACACACACACACACACACACACACTCCCACCTCCCACCCTGGGACTTCACTGCAGAGCGAAGGTGCTGCAGTCGAGCCTGAGGAAGACAATAAGACAGTGTGTGTGTGTGTGTGTCACCTGTGCATCCATGTCGTGCTGCAGTGCCGTCGTGTTCCTGTCTGTTCTTCGTGTAGCCCCTCAAAGGAAGACATACAAACAACAAGTGCACGGGGATGAAAAGACGCCGTCGGTTAAACACAACATGAGTCACATTCCGCTCTCTCTCCTCTCTCAGAGTCTCGCTGTGCGTCTCTACTCAGCACTTCTGATATTTACCGTGTCGTGACTCGTGTGCATACAAGTGCCAAACCCCCCACGACCCATAAGACACCAGATGTAGTTTGTTGTTGCGGTGGTGGATCACTTAACACTTAACCTTGTACATATAATTATAATATAAACAGAGAATTTTAACACGACTTTCCTCCTAAAACTCACTTTTTTTAATCTACGCACACAGAATAAACAATCAGAAACAAAGTTTAATAGCATAGCCCTTAAATGATCATATAAACTATAAAACTATACGTTCTTGTCAAGAAAAACTGCTACTTTACCCTTTGAGCTCTTTAACTTTCTACTGTCCTTCTACTTTCTACAGGACTGCAGGACGTATCCAACTATGTCCCTTTTCATGGCCTGAACAACCGAACAGAGGAACCCGGGGGCGAATCTGAGCTGCAGCCCCCCCCTCCGATCCCCCTCTTCCACCCACTCTCTCATCACTTCAACACACCACACATGCCAGCTTCTTCATATTTAATCTGGAACTGTAGAGCTCTGTCTCCCAAAAGCATCTTCAGGCTGAGAATCATTAAAATTATTTTACAAACATCTGTCATAAAGCGGTGTCTCCCTAAAGCATCGTAGCTTAGAACTGATCGCAGGTCACCGAGTGCCTCCCACGCACTCGTTTGGCTATCAGCGATCTGAAGAAGCTCCGAAACCTGCAGGGGGAACCACAAATCATTATTGTTTTTGTTTTTTAAGTATGTACGCCTTCCTCAAAGAGTGCAGGAGCTAGACGCTGGAACTGCAGCTGTGACTCCGTGGAGCTCGATGAAGTCTTGTGGTCGCAGCGAGGTCACCGTTTGTCTTTTACTGCAAACTTTACCGCGTCGAGAGGAACACGCACAATGGTTTGAATCACATGAAATCTCTGTTGTCTCACAAAATGAGACCAGATGAGAGGAAGACGAGATGCAAGGAGACAATAATAGGACACAAAAAGTGAGGTGAGAAACTAAAATAAGAGGAGTCAAGAATATCTGATTATTTAAACTTCTTTCAGTGCTTCAGCTCATTTCTTTTCTTTCGCTGCTGTTTCTTTATACCGGCAGTTCCCAACCTTTTTCTTTCACTGACGCCTTTTCAATCGAGTAAACAGTGCATAACAATAACAGTAGAGAACAGCTGATAAACTGCACAATGAACCCAAACAGTGAACACAATAACTGCAGGAAGTTTGTATAAAATGAGTGATTTGGATGAATTCTGAGCAGATTATTTCCTGTTTATTTGATCAGTTTCTTGATATTTTTAGGAACTTTTTATACCATACCTACAGATTCAGTGTTTTCTCCTTTTGCCTTACATTGATAGTGACAGCTGAAGAGTGACAGGAAGTGGGCGATACAGCAGAGACAGGAGCACCAGGTGAGCTACCAGGAGACGTTTTCTTCACAGAAATGAACAGAATGCTGAGATATAGACCTACTCTGTATATTTTTAAGGTTTTCTTTCACCCTTTAGAATCAAGAAGGCCTACCGACCTCCCGTGAACTTTTGGCGAACCCTAGTGGGGGTCCCGACCCCCAGCTTGGGAACCACTGGTCTATGCATTGCTTCTTAAAATGTACCCGTAAAACACTTTGAACTGCATTTGCTTCACAAATTCACTCCTAATTAAAATGAGACAAAGACAATATGAGATAAGAAGAGAGATGAAAAGATGATGCAAGAAAAAAACAAACAAAACAATGAATAAATAAATAAATAAACAACAGTAGTGTAATGTTAATGCTGCTGACCTCTGACCTCCAGGCTGCATCTCATCAATATTCAGCTGTGCAGGGAACGTTGTTAGTTTGATTACTCCACATAAACCTCAGATATGAACACACACTGCCTCCCTCTCTGTGGCTTACATGTAAACACACACACACACACACACACACACACACACACACACACACACACACACACACACACACACACACATACACAGGGACTGTAAGGATTAATGGCCCTTCATCCACTCTCCCATCATTATCTGTATTCACCAGCAGTATCATCCATCACTGCCGGATGGCCTGCAGCGCCATCTGCCTGCCACCCGACATTAATGCAACCCTCCTGGTCAGCGTTGGGGGCGTACTGGTTGCTTTCTGTGCTGAGCCACCAGGGGGCCCTCAAACAAAGAAACCCAGAGTCCTCTTATTTGTAAATAGCCTGTAAGAAATATGAATCTTTATATATATATGTATGCATGTATATATACTTAATTTCTAAGCAACATTAAGATACAAAGATACATAGTGTGTCGGTTGGTCAGCTGTGTGAGTCCATTCAGACATTATATTGACGAAAATACACATGAGTCCATGACGTAAAGGCTCAATAATCATCTTCACAAACATAATCCATGTTTCCAAGTATTGAAGGAATTAATCAACCTGTATCTTAAAAGTAATTGTCTCCATATTTTAAACAGTAGTCACAATATCTATCCAGTCGGCCTTTGAGGTTTGATCTGTTCCCATTTTCATGTTACAGCTTTCTTGCTGGCTGCTAATCGTATATTTAGTAGATGTTTGTCTTGCACCAGTAAAATAAACCAAATATGTTCCGCACTGCTCGTATTACAAGAAATGTTAATCTCATTCTGTTTGTGCTGCATTTTATTAAGAAAAAAAGACTGCTGAGCAAATGTTTTACCCTGGGTTATTTTCTATTGGTCAGTCAACCACTTCATGGTCTCTAGAGTGGCGGTTCCCAACCTGGGGGTCGGGACCTTCATTAAGGGTCGCCAAAGGCTTCATGGTGGGGTCACAAGGCCTTCTTGATTTTAAGGCGTGCTAGAAAACTTAAAAAATACACACGGTAGGCCCATATCTTAGCATTTTTGTGCAGAAAATTAAAGTAAAGTAAATTGTTTAATAGAACAATAGCCAAGTGTCAGGGAGCAGAAAACACTGAAGCCTATGAGCCTATTAGGTCTGTATGATTGTTAAACATTTTTAAAAATCACAATACAGACAAATATATTGTATATAAAGCTCCATTAACAGGAAATAATCTGCTCAAAATTCATCCAAATCACTCGTTTTACACAAACTTTGTGCTGTTACTGAGTTCATTGTTTGGGTTCATTGTACAGTTTTAATATAATATGAAATAATCATATATATATATATATATATATATGTCACTGAGTCAGTTTAATAAATGATAGAAAATGGGTCCCTGAAGGAAAAAGGAGCCACTGCTTTAGAGGATGAATGGAGATTTCCTCTATTAGTTTGGCATTTTGTGTATTTGTAGAAATGTCTCTGGATAGATAAATACATGTGATTTATCCTCGTGGGGAAATTAAAATGTCACCACACAAACGAACCACAGGGTCCAAAAAACAACCAATAATGCAAAAACAAATGTCAAACACAAGTACAAACAAAAACAAGAGTTCCCTTTTAAACACGTGTGCACATTTTTCTCTCTACAGCTGCTGATAGATGGAATCAAACACACACTCATGTTCCCCTCAGGATGATTTGTTAATGGACAGCATTTATATGATGCTTTTATCCAGAGTGCTTTACAATGCCTCTCTCTCTCTCTCTCTCTCTCTCTCTCTCTCTCTCTCTCTCTCTCTCTCTCTCTCTCACACACACACACACACACACACACACACACACCAGAGTTATTACAGGTTTGGATTTTTCACTAGTTTTTATTTTTGTTTTTAATTCAGTTTTGTTTCAGTTTGTTTCCAGAGTGTGTTTTCTCTTGTTTTAGTTGAATTTTCTTGGTCACCAGCTTCGATTATTACCACAGACGTGATGAGGAATCTGTCTGAATTTGAAGCGAGGACGGAGCCTTTGAGAACTTTAAGGTTGAAGGAGCGACAGTCGTCTGACGGAGGACTTAATAAACTTGTTCTTAACTCACAAAGCTGTCTGGGAGAAAGCCAGCGAGAACCGCTTCCACTCCCAACACCTCATTAAATGTGAGCTATAAAATAGTTCTGAGCAAATTAAAGCAGGTGGTGGAGGAAGTATCCAGAAGTACTGATACCAATTAGGAAAATATACTGAAAGTATTAAAGGTGTAAAAATGTTCCCTCCTGTGATTGTTGTTCTGTTAGATATGATATTATTAGATTATTATGACTCATGCATTAATGTAAAAGCTCATTTTGAACAATTTGGTATCAGACTGCAACTAATTAACTCATCTGCTGATTATTTTATCCATCAATCCATCAATCGTTTGGTTTGTAAGAGTTCTTAAAATATAATTTATATCATCATCTGTACGTGTTTGAACTGTTGGAAGGTTTAAAATATGGTTTTTATAACAAAACATCATGTTTTATGAGCTCTTTGTGTGCAAAAAAAGTAATTGTAAAGTGACTAATGTTGTACTAAATTACATGATTTTTTTTATCAACTAACTATACTGGAAAATAGTCCTGAGATAACTTTAGTTGTGAATTGAACTGAAATATCCATAAAATATGTCTGACTGATAGAAAAAAGTCCATTAAGTAAAAAAAGGTGGGGAATCTACCTGCAGTAGATTTATATATATCTGTAGGTACATGTGCAGGATTTATAGATGTTATACCTGTTAAAGCTGTTAGAATATAACATATCTAATTTATATTACAGTGGGTGTTTTATTGTGAGAGGGTTGTTCCCACTGTAAAATCCAAAACACTGACAGTATTTATAACGGACAGAGCTTTCGGGTCTGTGAAGTCTTAAACCTGCATTCTCTGTAACGACCAGCAGGGGGCAGCTCCATTACCATTCAGTCTTATGGAGAAATGAGTTGACTTCTCAGTTGATTTATGAGCTCAGTAAACAGTTTCCTGATGAGTTTATGGTCTCAGTCTCTAGTTTCAGTCATCTTCCATACAGCATGATGTTCATTTAGTAACTGATGGTCCCATTTAGAGTAAAACAGACCATAAAGCAGGGTATGCTTTAGGGGTGGGGCTACCTTGTGATTGACAGCTCATTCTCAGTGAGTCCGTCCAGCTCAACACACCAAACTCAGATCAAACTGTCAAACTACACAGTGCTGATCAGATATGGATCCAGATTCTGTTACTGCGTTCACAAACAGATTTTAACTGTTTATCTGGAATACGAGAGCTCGTGTGTGACCACAGTACGTCGCCTCCGCTGGCTCCGACAAACCGCCACGGCTACAACCACAACACCAAAACCCAAGGCTTCAAAGCGGTACCGATGGGCGACGTCAGGATCAGTTCACACTCCAAAATAACCCCGATGACATCACTATGAAGTCATCAGGGTCATTGTCCCTCCTCAGTGGATTGCACCTTTAATATCTGACCACTTTGGATCAACTGTAACACAGTTTCTATGAAAACATACAGAAACATATTCTGTATCTTTGAATTTAGTTTAGAAAAATATGAAGTTTCCACTGACATTTGTGGTCAATGATATAAATATTTGATTAAAAAAATATTATTATTCAGAAATATTATTAAATTGCAGATTAAACTCAAAGTAAACCAATAAAATGTGAACCTGCAGTCGAGCAGAAACACATGAATGAATAAACCCATTTACAGAAATATTATAAGAACACAGTGTTTTTATTACTTTTGTCTCCTTATAAGGAATGAAAACAGAAATCAGCTGTTTTGGGATGTTGGAGGCTGATCCAGGTATAGCCCCTCTGATATTAAAATGCCACAGACTAATTTATAGTTGTCATCATCGGTGCTCATAAAGTGGTGTTATGGGCTGAGCGGAGGAGGAGCGGGTGGGGCCTGGGCTGGGAACACAGAGGCAGACTGTGGTCACTGACCGGAGACTCTACTGGCTTTTATTCCACTCAAATCAGACCGCATGTCTGACCCAGGGGTCCGCCTGCTGCCCGGAGCGAACTGCACTCGGTCCCCCGATATTTGACAGATGGATGCTGAGCTGTCGTGAGGGGAGGAGGATGAAAAAATCGGCTGATATATTTTTTGGCATTTTCGCTCATAGCCTATTTATGGGAGGCAGCGGCGGCTTGGCCCTTTCTTTATTATAGGAACGAGATCTCCGCGGTTAGCTATGTGAAGAGCAGATCGCCTAATAATTCTCGTTTCGCGATCCTGAGGAATAATTATGAACAACGCGCAAGATATGTCGCCCGATTTCGTGTTGATGCGCCTGGTTTCCGCGGCCGAGGATGACCGCTTGGACGCAGAAAACGGGAATCTGCCGCCGGGAGGAGTGGTGGCAGGGCTGGGGAAGGAGGTCCTGGCTCACAGCGGCGTCAAAGCGGGGTTGGATATCAGCCGAGATCCGACGGCGGGCCTCGAGCATCCCAGCAACCGTCTGAACAAAGCGCAGCCGAGCGGCGAGGGCACGGCTGCACCTGACACCGGGGGGACGGAGAGCCGAGCCCCGCTGTCCGCGCCTCCTCCGCCGCAGAGCCCCATGGAGGCCCAGGGCTTCGACTTCGCTCCCAGCCCCGGCCTACGGCCTCAGCTGCTGGTCTTCTCCAATATAATGCGGAACGGAGAGGGGATTTTAGAATTAGACCGACGGAATCAGCCGAGGGATGCTCTGGGTTTGGACCAGAGCCCGGGGTCTGGCTGCTCCGGCCCGACTGTCAATAACAACACCCTGAGTCCGGGAGACGTCCAGCAGCAGCAGAACCTGCTGGACCGGACATGGGGAGCGCATCCGCCGGTAACCGCGGACATGCAGGGAGCTGCGGAGCTGTGCCGCCGACATCGACTCATCACTACCCCGCCCGAGTGGCCCTTGTTGTCGGAGAGATCCAACCCTCTCACCGTGATTGACTCTAAATGGGGATGCGCCACCAGGGACCGAGAGGGAGCCGTGTTTGAGCTGGCCCGACGGTTCGGGGAGCTGGGGGTCGGTGCGGTACCCAAGATGCTGTTCAAAGCAGGGGAGCTCCCGCAGTGTTCGTGTCAGGGCGCACACGGGCCGGCAGGAGGGGGAGTAGAGCCCGGGGATGACCCGACAGAGACCAGCGATGCATTGTTGGTCCTGGAGGGGCTGGGGAGCGGGGATGTTGCCGGCCTGGGCATGGACGAGTGCCCGGAGGGTGAGACGGATGATGAGAACGGACGCCGCGAGTATTTGCTCAACAGGAAAAGGGAAATAGTTCAGAAAATGTCCGGGACTTTCTCCATCAGCAGCTTCCAAGCGGAGCTGAGGAGGCAGGTGGAGGGGATGGCCCCGGCGGCGACCGAGGCGGCGGCAGCAGCGCACCTTGGCGCGCAGGTGTGCAGCCTCCACGGGAACTTAGCCAGCCGCCTCTCGCAGGTAAGCTCCGGGGATTCAGAGGCTGTCGCCCAGGTTGCAACCATGTCACCGTCACCTACACCGGTCCAGAACTCCCCTTGGACCACAAGCCCAAACCCGAGCCAGGCGTCGACACCCAGAAGGCGGCCGGAGCGGTGCGCCAGTGCGCCGCGGACTCCCACAGGATGGGCCGCGGGTGCGGAAAAGACCCTCAAAGTTCCGGGGAAGTCCAAAAAGGGCTCGTTAAAGATCCGCCTGAGTAAACTGTTCCGGACTAAAAGCTGCAGCGGCTCCAATCACCTGCTGGACAAGAGGCCCTCAGTGACCTACTCAGTATCTTCTGCCGGGAGTCTGGTGGACATGGCGAGCAGCGCAGGTCCGGAGCAGGATGCGGACAGGTGAGCAGCTCTACGGGGCCCTGAATGGTCCAACAGTCATTCATAAGATCAAAGCAATCTTCATGGATGGCACATGGACAATCAGGAGATTCATTCAGTTTCCTCTGTTGGGTTTAGACTTTTAACAACAAGTTGCACATAAAATGAAATAATCTGTTTTCAGGAAGTTTCAGGACAAAAATTGGATCAATATGTTAAAAAGAAGGAACACATTCAGAGTCACTGTTTTGTGTCCTGATGGAGATTCATTCAGAGTCCAGACATGTTGATTCCTCTCCAAGTTTTCTCCCATTCTGCTGCTTAATAAGCTGGGCAGTCATTGTTCTCTCATGGTTTGACTTCCCTCCTTCAGCTGGCTGGTTCCTTCTCTCAGACATTCAGGAACTTTTCACTGCTGCATGTCATTAGAAAGCAAAGAGATTTCTTTTTCAAACCTTTGTGGCCTGTCACCCTCTATCCAACTCACTGCTTAGTCATTATTCACAGCAGCACACTGAAGGAAGGCTGTGATTAAAAAAACATAGCTTCAGAAGTCTTGACTGCCAGAGCTAAGAGCATCAAACAGAAAAACTTTATAAAAAAAAAAAGCTGCAGGACCCAAAACTGCAGACACACTCACACTCACACTGAAAAGTTAATTTTCTGAACCTCTGCAGCTTCTAATGCTTTCGTTTTCTGCACTTCTTTAACTCTCCTCTCATGTTCTTCTCCTTCTTCTGCCTGTCTTGATGTGTGTCCTGCAGCCACAGCCAGCCCAGACTGACCAGGGCCCACAGTGCCTTCTCTCCCGCCTCCCTCTCTGCCTCCCTCTCTGCTTTCACTGGTAAGGGCTGTTCCGACGCTTTAGGTTGCAACTCCTCAGAAAGGCTTTATTTTCTGGGGGAAAAAGCCCCCCCGACACTTCACTCAGCACGCAGGACTCCAGTCCAAACTCTGCAACTGAAGATTATTTTCAGTATCCATTAATGTGCTGTTGATTAATTTAATATAAAAAATGACAGAAAATAGTGAAAACTGATTATTCCTTAAAGCCAAGGTAAAATTAAAAATACATTTTCTATCGCTCAACTTATGAAATTGTATTTTAATCAGGTTTATGGTCAATTAAGGCAGTGGTTCCCAACCTGGGGGCTGTGACCCCCACTAGGGGTTGATAAAGCTTCATGAGGGGTTGTGAAGCCTTCTTGATTTATCAAATATACATAGCAAGCCTTTAACTCAGTATATTTCTAATAGAACAAAGTGTCAGGGAAAAGAAAACACTGAATTTGTCCAAAAAGAAGCCTGTTAAGTGTAAAAAAAAATACATGAAACAAACAGAGAAATGTATAAAAAGTTCCCTAAACAGGAAATAATCCGCTCAAAATTCATCAAAATCACTCATTTTACACAAACTTGATGCGTTCACAGTTTGAATTCATTGTACAGTTTTTAATATAATATGAAATATCCATAAAATATGTCGTCAGTTTATTGAATGATAAAAAATGGGTCCCTTAAGGGAAAAGGTTGGGAACTACTGAATTAAAGTAAAGTGACTTCAGGCAGGTCAAACAAATCTCTCAAAAATCCTGTTATTTTTTGGGTTAAGTCAAATTTAATTTTGACGGTTTGTTAAAGTCTAAAATGAGTTTACTTTAAAATCAAAGAATAGATAATGAAGACACCAATTATTCCAGTTTGTGACAGTGTTTGTAGACACATTTCGGTCTGTATGAAGTATTAAAGTGTGAATAAGTAATTTGTATAATCTTCAACCATCAACCATTCAACCACATTTATAGTGTTTCACTATTATGCACCTACATGTTACATTTGATATTAAAGAAACAGTGCAGCCTTTTGGGAAATAGACTTATTTGCTCTCCTGCTGAGAGTTAGATGATTGATTATCAGTTAGAAGATTGATGCCACTCTCATGTCTGTTAAATATGAAGCTGGAGCCGGGGGATTGTTTGCTTAGCTTATGTAACATGTTGTATTGGACGGTTCAGTAAAACAAGTGATTTGGATAAATTTTGAGCTCATTTTTGAATCAGAGATGAGTTTTCTTGATATATTATATTATAACTTTTTATATAATTATCAACATTTCAAAATACATAACACGTATTTAAAGATGTTAACCAATCATAAAAACTGTTTCTAGCTCTTTGCTTTGGTTTTAACTGCAAACTTTTGTAATGCAGGATGAGGCTGTTTATCAGAGAGTGAATATAACTTTTAAGTTTTATTACCTTTTTACTCTAAATAGGACCATCAGTTACTAAATGAACATCATGCTGTATGGAAGAAGACTGAAACTAGAGACTGAGACCAGAAACTCATCAGGAAACTGTTTACTGAGCTCATAAATCAACTGAGAAGTCGACTCATTTCTCCATAAGACTCAATACTATGAGACTTCTTTCTTCACAGCCAGTGGAGCTGCCCCCTGCTGTCCATTAGAAAGAATGCAGGTTTAAGATCACTTCTGTGTTGGCTTCACTTCACAGACACGGAAGCTAATAAGCATTTCCCCCAAAATGTTGAACTACTAATTTTAAAGTTCTTATATTAAAAAATAAGACAATTAATTAAAAAAAAAAAAAAAACTTCACATTTCTGAATCTGCAACCTTTAACTGTTTGTACCAGTCAGAGTCTGTAACTGGTGCAGCAGATAAGATAAGACAGGATTTAGCACAAAAGGCCTTTAGGTAAGAAGGGTGAGGAGGACTGTAGCTCGGCTGGCAAAAAATGATTCAGCTGACTTTATAAGAATCTGCCCACACCCACCGCAGGGGCTCAGAAGTAGATTCTGCTGTCCCACATTGCTCGTGGGTTTTCAGTTTGGCTAAATCCACTTTCTTGAATATGATGATTTTTGTAGTTAATGAACACATGCTTCTGCACAGGGCTAACTACCAATTAGACAGAAACATTAAAGCTGCACCATGCAGGCAACATTTCACATCGGTGGCCCCACAGGAGCGAAGATGGGTTGTTTGAAATCTTGGGGACTTAAAATAAATATAATAAAATTAAAAAAGGAAGGAAGTCCGCTCGTGTTTACCAAACCCAGCCGGTTCTGTGATGTTTCACAACCAAAAAAAAGATGATAGAAGAGGAGATCTAAAGTGGGTGAGTTCGGCTTTCTCTGCTGTTTAGGAGGCGGTGGGGGATTTGGCTGCTGCGTTTGAATTTGTTTCTTTCCCTGCCAGTAACCGTCCCCAACTGCAGAATTTCACTTTGGTAAACAGTGAATCTGCAGCGTCTCAATTAGCGGGGATGGGATGTTCTTCTTTATTGCAGTGATTTAGGCTGATTAGCTCGGTGTAATTTTCCATAAACATCCTGCCTGGTTGCAGCTTTCCTGGCACTCTGCAGCACAGACAAAAAACACAACACGCAAATTACAGACACACAAACCGAGAGAGCCTGTTTGTTTCACCTTCTTTCACTTCCTTCCTTTCTCTTTTCTCCTTCTGCTTCTCGTCTGACCTCAGGTGAGACTGTTTCCCTGGTGGATGTGGATATTTCACGGCGAGGGGCGAACACGCCACACCCTCCCACGCCTCCCCCTCCTCCACGTCGAAGTCTCAGTTTGTTAGGTACTTTTCTCTTCTTCCCGTCTACTTCTGTTTCTCTCCTCATCTCATTCAATCAAACAGACACACACACACACACACACACACAAATGGAAGATGGTGAATATGGTAGCGAGGAAGCAGTTCTAAGCTTTACAGAGTGCTTTACTTTACTCTTTATACCTTTAAATGAAGAGGAAGCAATGGCAGTTTCTCTTGATATTTCTGTCTCCGTCAAATACTTCCTGATAAATTTTGTTTTCTGTCGTACATTTTCTGGAAATAGACACAGACGCATTTTTGTAATCTGCTGTAATCTGATTGGAGAAGCTTTGAAAGGTCAGCTGCAAACTACAGATTTAATTTGAAATCTGAGTGCAATGACTCAATCGATGGAAAAACAGTTTTCTTCCTTCGCACAAGGAAAACAATCTGTACCAGAGTTTAAAAAACAACAACTTTTATGTTCTTGTTGCTTTTTAAGGGGCATAGTTTTGTTTTTGTTTTGTTGCAGTGATTTTATTTTATTTATTAAGGTCGTTTCAAAGCAGTTAAGATTAAATCTGATTCTTTTTTGGTCGCCAAATGCACTAAAACCGCCCAATCAGACCAATAAGAGACTGATCCTGAGTTTTTAACAAGAAATCAGTTGTAAACTATGTGAAATGTAAAGATTACATTCCTAAATCTGACTTTTGTCCCCCTATTTCTAAAATCATGGCCATTCTTTGACCTTTCAAATGAATATTTTTGCTCCGAGCCTTTTCTGACCCACATATGCAGCAGACTTAAAGGTCCAGTGTTTCACATTTAAGAGGATCTATGGGCAGAAATGGAAACTAATATTTATAGGTAAATATAAATATTAGGTACATTTATTAGGGCCTTATTGCATTTTCACGGGTGGTGTGGCCACTGTAGTTTCCCCTGCAGGCTTTGAACACGAGAGTGAGGCGAGGGAGTTGCAATGAGCTGCCACTAAATCCTACACACTGGTCCTTGAAGCATCCTTTAAAAGATAAGGTTGACAGTATTACAGACGACGTGTTAGTCCCTCACTTCATGCTCAAACAGCTGCTCACTGTAGTTTTTAAACAATTGTAACAGGAGGAAGTAGTGCATTTGTTTGGGACTATTTTCAGCGGCGAATTAATCTACATTTGGTGCTTTAGTGAGTGTTTGGTGCAGCGAGACGGTGTGTGTGTGTGTGTGTGTGTGTGTGTGTGTGGGATTGAGTCAAAATAAACTACAGTGTGTGTGTTCATGGTAATGAAGGAACATGTCACCCAGTGTGACTCACTGATGTGTTTTTAATAGTTTTTGGACAATGACGGAGCTCTGTGGCTCAGAGGAAGAAGATAAATCCGGCTTTGATACACAATACTTGTTAGTGGATACATTCATTGTTAGTTTGAGTCTTTTTGGGGGGATTTGTTGGACAGAGATACCAAGTAAATCCACAAAATATTAAAAGAAAAGGGGAAGTCTTTTAATTTGGTGGACTGAGGCTTTCTGACTGATGGTGCTGAACGCTATCCTCCCTTTGTCTTACCTTTCTTTTTCCCTCACCCTCTCTCTCTTCCTCCTCTTCTTGTCGTGACACTTTATTTCTTTCTTTCTCCCTTTCCTCCCTCACTGACTTTGCCCTCCTCTCCTGCCCTTGTTTCCTTTCCTTCCTTCCTTCCTTCCTTCCTTCCTTCCCTCCTCGCTCTCTCCTTTTCCTTCCTGTCCTTCCTCCAGATGACATAGCCGGGCCTCAGCCTGGGCCTTTCCTAGTGAGTGTTATGGGCGCCTCCCTGCAGTCCCTCCCCCTGCCTCTCCCTCCTCCTCCTCCTCCCTCCCACGCCACCATCCAGCACAGTCTCAGCCTCAATGGTAAGACGGTGTCGGTGAATCTACTCGCTTTGCCTCCTGGCACTAAACAGGAAGTGAGAGCTGCCGAGGAGCGAACGAAGCAAAAAAACATGAATTAATTAATTCGGTTTTATTTGTATTGCACCAAATAATAACAGAAGTTATTTCAGGACACTTTTTTGAATAAATCAGGTCTACATCGTAATAGAATTAATAATTAATTAATAAGCAATGGGCTGATGGGAAAAGTGGTCCTAATTTAGTGAAGCTTTAGTTCTCATACATTCATTATTTATAGTTTTATAAGCTGCTGTCAACTGAAATTTTAAATCTTTTTTTGTTAAGAAATCAAGTTTGTTAAGTTTTTATTTAAGGGAAAAATACAAATTTGACATTTTCTGTATGTTGTCAGCCATGATAGCGCCCTCTACATGTCATTGCAGTACTGTATGTGTGTGGGCTTGCACTCAAAATAAATTGTAATATCATTTAATTTATGATTTGACATAGTGGCCAAACTGTGTTTTTACAGCAATGGTTTCCATCATGACCTTACATTGTGAAAGCAGCGGCTGTAATATGGTTATAAATAAGTTAGTGGAGGGCTAAACTGGAAGTTGCAGGTGGAAGCCTCTGGTGCGCTGGTTCTATGGGCTGCACCATGTGGAAGAAATGATCAGAATCAGATCCAGAAATGTGTCTTTTTTTGCGCCGCTGAGCAGCTTCAATAGGAATAAACGGAGCCCCGCCTCCAACGCTATATCCAGTCCTTGCTTCACAAACAAGTGAACCCGCTGGGGTTTCTCTTAGCAAGCAAGCTAGGCTAACTCGCCTCCACTTTCTGAGTAGAATATAAACTCACCAGCATGATGGATCCTTCCAGGGGCAGACAGCCTAAATATTTAATGGCTGGAAAAAAAATTGTACTTGTAACAAACTTTTGATCTCCATCAGTGATCGGTCTTCTAGCACTAGTTGTCACTCATCAGCTTACTCAGAGGCTCCAGTCTTAGATGCTTCCCAAATACTTAAAAAGTAATAAAAATTAATAAAAACAAATATAGAAAAATTTGCAGATTTTTTTTATATTAGCATTCACTTAAAGTTTCAGTTCAGCTTTGAAAATGCTTCACGTAGCACCTTTAATTTCTCTTGACATTCTTTTCCTGGTTTAGACGCCTTCCTCCGGGCACTTCCTCATTCGTCCCCATCGCCGGCTGATGCTCAACCCCCTTCCAGACAGGCCCCGCCCCCCATGCTGTGCGCCCTGCGGCGGTCTGAGGCCAGCAACTTCACCGCCAGTCTGAGAGAGCTCGAGAAGGTAACACTCACATTGGAGAGAAAAGATGATCAGAGAAAAAGGAAATGGATTCTGATGAGTGTATCCTCTGAGATCAGTGTGTTGTGGGTCTCCATCCTTGCATCCAAGCATCGTGACAGTTAAAAAAACAGTTAAAAGAGAAACTGAGAGCGGCAGTGAAGCTGGTTCTCACGAGGTTACTGAAGGTTTTGTTGGTTTCTCTTCAGTGTGGCTGGTACTGGGGTCCCATGAACTGGGAGGACGCAGAGATGAAGCTGAAGGGGAAACCGGACGGATCCTTCCTGGTCCGAGACAGCTCGGACCCCCGATACATCCTGAGCCTCAGCTTCAGGTCGCAGGGAGTCACACACCACACACGCATGGAGCACTACCGAGGTGAGACACACACTCAAACACGCACAAACATTTGTACACTAACTCTAACAATGCACTTGTGAATGAAACAAACATATTCCCTTTAAAAACTGAAGCTGTGATGAGACAAAGTAGGCTTTCACATACAGAGAATTTGGGTAAAAACGTGCGTACAAAAACCAAATATGTATAAAAAAGAGAATTCGAGTTGGTATTTAAGTACTACAAAAGTCATCAATCATAAATATATCATAATATAATAAATGTTAAATATATCTGTTTTAAAACAGTTCTCCAGTGACTAAAATAAAGAGGATGAAATGTGCAAAATATTGACTAAAGAATGTTTAAATCTTCAGGTATGAAGATCATATTTAGTGTTTGAAAATAATAACCCAAGACTTGTGTTTATGTAACGCTGCTATGAGATGAATGTGCACACGTGCCGTCATCAATTACAGCTGCGAGTGCAGAGTCATAAATCTTGGGCTGCAGACGCTCGCAGACATGTGCAGATGACAAATATTACATCACCCTAACTCTTCTGGTTATAAGGAAGGTGTAATTATAGCTTAACCCAAACCATTATAGCTATATACCTTAACCTTACCCTGACCTAAACCCAATTATAAAACGTAACCCTGAAACCGAGGACCGGACGCAATGTCCTCATTGTCCTCAATGTCCTCACAAGGATAGAAGTACAAGTGTGCTTTCTCACACACACACACACACACACACACACACACACACACACACACACACACACACACACACACACACCAACAAGCAATAAGCTATGTGTGAAGGAACAACAACACACACACACACACACACACACACACACAACACACACACACGCCTACAGAAACAGCATCCATACACTGGTCATTCAACACAAACCACATGTATGATGGCACACGAGCATTTGACTGAAGAATCCATAGTTTCATGGTGATTTTGTCCTTTGGCAGAGGACGCAGGCGTGTAGAGAAACATCTTAAAATATAAATAACATTGACTGTCTTCTTCCAGAGCTTTCAGGCGCTTCTCACGGTCTTCCTCAGTGGATGGAGTTCACTGTCATTCTTTCTAGTACATCTTAAAGCTCCAGTGTGTAACATTTAGGAGGATCTATTGGCAGAAATTAAATATATTATTCACAGGTATGTTTTCATACGCAAGGCGAGGGCGTTGCAATCAGTAACTACACTGCTAGATGTCACTAAATCCTACATACTAAACCTCTACAAATTAATTTTTTAGTCAACTAATGACTAATGTCAAGGCAGGTCAACATGAAGTGAAAATGTTTGACTGCTGTTTAAAGACAAACTTGAAAAACGGTGAAACCCTCCTTTAATGTACAAAGACAAGACAAAGAAACTGAGTTAACTGTCTGAGATCTGAGAGCTTGAGATGAAGACAAACACGCACTCACACAGCCGGTATGTTACTAACAGCTACGGCCGTCTGTACTGTCGGTTTGTGATGAATGAAACACAACAAAACAGCCACATACGTGCTAATAAAGTGGCAAAAGATTCACTTTGTGTTCAATCTGAACTTACCGGAAGACAATGTTTTTGTTATTATCTTGAATTAATACTTTTGATTACATAAAGAAGCTTTTAAAGACACAACATCGCTCCTACAACAGTTAAAACAGTGAACTTATAAGCATTTATATTATTTTATGGCAATAGCTAAATACTGTTACATTTTATAAATCATTCACTCGTTAACAATAACATATAACATAACAATCGGACAACAATAAACAGCTGCACGAGCCATATTAAACAAAAACATAAAGAAACAGAGCACAAATAAATCTGGAATAAATCCAAACACGTCCTAATAGAGATCCAATAAGATCACACCACAGTGCTGAAGCATGAATAACTCACATAACACCACATGCATATTTGCACACACGCCACATGTGGGACAAACTAACAAGGTGACTCATGGAAGATACATGCAGGCAGACACACACACAGACATGCATACATAAATGGGGGGCTCTACATTAATGAGTCACCATTATGAAGCTATGGAGTCATGCCTGGAAACACATTCATTATTCAGACGTTCAGACCCCGACTGACACAACACATTCACATCAGCACAATCGTGTGTGCATGAACGCATCGTGGCCTGGCATGAATCGAGGGCAGAAAGGCTCTCAGATGTAAACAAGCACTGAGCAGTCAACAGGAAATCACACACACACACACACACACACACACACACACACACACACACCAACTTATGCAGATGTGTCTATTCACTCTGCATGTGTGCAGTCACAGATTGGATGGTTGTAGAGGAGGCGGTGCTTCTTTTCCAGCCGATAATTACCTGCTACTCACAAGATATTGTGGTTGTGTAGTTTATTCACACCTGAGGGTGAGAGGGGCTGAATGTGTGGTGAGCAAAGATGGAGGATTTAATATTCAAACCAAATCTAACTGACATCACTATTGTTTACAACAACAACAACAACAACAACAACAACAACAACAACAACAACAACAACAGTTCTAACTCTTTACATTTTCGTGTATTTTTTCCAGTAAAATACAAATACTCACACACATACTTTAGCTTTCATAGAACATAAAGACTTTATTAGAATATTATTATTATTATGGACTGATTAATTTATCGGATATAACTTAATTATTGGGGTAATTAATAATAATATCAATGTCACATCATTGCCTGATTGGCCTGGGGCGATATGAAACTTTCAGGTCACGATTATCTTGGACAGAATTATTGTGATAATCTAAATATTCTTTATACTTGGCACTAAAAACATACTGGAACTACTTATATTATAAGAAACACATATATTTATCTCCCTGTTCTTTAGTTTGGAATCTATACTATTTCCACACATCCAGCCTGATTTTTTATTTTTTTGTGGGGGGGAGACAACGGACAGGTTTTGAATGATTGGAAAGATTTGGGCTCCTTCTTGTCCCCTTGTTCAAAATAAATCCGAAAATCAATAAAGGACTGAACTGCATGTAGGAATATTCACATTTATCACAATAATAGAAATTCAGCAGAAATTCATGATCTGTGATAATATTGTATATGATAATGTATCTCCCCTTATAATTATTGAGCATCCCTAAGGGTTTCTGTGCAAATTACAGGCTTTTATTTTGAAGTCTTGTATTAAACTTTCATTATTGGGCAGTTTTTAGCCACATTAGGCATTGTGGCTCTACAGTTGGTGTCTATGGGATGGATTGCCATGAACTTTAATGTGATTATTCAAGTCCCTACAGGATGAATGTGGGGGTAGATCTGTTTTCACTGCCCGGCCAATCAGAATTAAAGGTCCATGTGTGACATTTAGGAGCTTCTATTGGCAGAAATTGATTATAATATTAACAGCTATTAGGGATGAGTGAGTACACTACTATATAATAGTACTATACACTATCTGTATCTGTTAAACCAACAAAATTATCTGTATTCATATCCGTACTCTGAGTGAAGCTAAATTAAAGTTGTTAATCTAAGTCTGAAATTGATATCGGTTGATACTGATGTTGCTATATTTATAAGAAAAATATGTACAGAATTTAGTTTCAGAGCAATGTTTTTAATCACAAGAGAATGATTAACAGAAGTTTTCTTTATAAAACTTGCTATACCAGTACGGTTATTGACACATTTTACTCATTTAGTACTTGTACTCTCTACCAGATACTCATTTAATTTGTGTGAAATAACCTCAAATGAGCAATTATTGTGTTTTTGTGACCTGAGAATGAACCGTTTTTATCTACAGGCACTGTGGCGTCTTCCATAGAGTCGGTTCAGTTAGTTGCAATCTGAAACTTCACTGGTAGATGCCACTAAACCCGACACACTGGTTCTTCATCAGGTCATGTGAGCAAGAGTAGTTAAAGAGGCTCTGCAAAAAAAACACCAAAGAGGGTCTCAATGTGAAATGTGGAGGCTGAAGGAGGCAGCTAACTTAGTCTCACATGTTTACTGTAATTATACAAATGTTTCATAATTAATGTTGGTTATGATTTATAGATGATAAAATGCTAGATGTGATATATATAAAGAAAAAACATTTCCCTCCACCTCCAGGGACGTTCAGCTTGTGGTGCCACCCGAAGTTTGAGGACCGTTGCCACTCGGTGGTGGAGTTCATCGAGCGAGCCATCATGCACTCCAAGAATGGCAAATTCCTCTACTTCCTCCGCTCCAGAGTCCCAGGTAAAATATAGGTCATATATCCACACGCAGCCCGAGACGATCAAAAATGGATGTGAGCTGCCACTTAGTGAGAAGAGCAGAGGAATGTATAGACTGTATGTATGTCTGCAGTCAGTGCATGATGTGTGTGTTCTTGTATTTACAGCGAACAAAACAAAAACCTTCCCCGCAGAATAAAAGCCTTTTAATTGGCTTGGTGCTTTGGTTTCAGATTTGAATGACAATTAGGTTAAATTAGATTTAAACTGAGGATTAAAATGAAACGCAGTGTAATATTTTGCTAAAGGCCGTAAGAACAAACTACTTTAATGATGCTTTTATATCACTTTAATCCTCATTGCGTAAAAGATAAGCCCCCTGATTTTGTTATAACACCTGATGCAACAGAATCAGTGAGTGAGCTGAGGATACATTTGGGAGGTGGAGGAACAAGTTGTTGGAAACTGTTTGGAAAAGGGCAAGCACTTAAACTCTGCAGGTGATTGGATGAACCAGCTGTCTATCACCATCTATCACTAGTGGTTTTATGTAGTTGTCTCGCTTGTCTGTGGGCCAGTACTGATGGCAAAATCTGCACCTCTTCTGTGGCTAATGTTGATTACGTAATGATCCTTAACTCCCTAAAGTCAAGCAGCACAAGTTAAGTGACAATGTGCAAAAGAAAAAATAATATTGCAGCATACATTAAGAGGCCCCCCTCTTCTTCAGACACCACTGATTTCAACCAATCAGACAAAAACAAAAACATCTTTTCAGTGTTGTTCTTTGCTCTTCTTGCAATGGTGAAATAATCCAGTTCTGATATAACCGATGCCAGCAGCATCTACACTAACCTCTTTAGCAGCCGCAATCATTGTTTATGAGCAAACAGTCTCTTCTAACACACGTGGTAAGATTGTCCTCCCGCCCACTGATTGAATGGTTTCGAAACTCAGCTGAGCTCAGTTAGGAGTTTTAGGGAGAATATACCAACCCTACCAAGTGTATCTCCTTTTTAATTTAATTACATTTTAACAGGACAATGACAATACACATGACACAGCATAAAACAGCAACGTTTATTTAGTTATAAACACATCAATGAGCCACACTTTACAATCAGGGCTCTTACAGTCACCGCTGGTCTCCTCACAGGAGGGTCAAGTACAACAAGAAAGTGCAATATTCTGAAAATATTTCCATTACTAACATACATACTTATCTTAGAATTACAATTGTGTTTTTATTTTAATTGTACATGAAGGGGAGTTTAAATTGATATGATACAACTAGAAAAACAACGAGGTGGACGGAGGGCTGGAAATGGCCCCCAGGGTGCGAGACCCCCTGATTACAATGAACACACACACTGTCAATTATTTTGACTCAGTCTTACATACACCGTCCCACTGGCCCAAATACTCACTAGAGCACCAAATGTGGATTAATCCACAGCTGAAAATAGTCCCCAACAAATGCACCATTTCCTCCTGTTTGTGCAACGTTTCATAAAAAACTGCAGCGAGCAGAGACATTTAAAAAAAGATTCACTGAGGAACTAACACATTGTTGGTTTGCTCTTTTCATTGGATTTGTTGACAACAACAAAAATATACAATAAAGTATATAAAGATGATGTTAAATGTGTGTGTGTGTGTGTGTGTGTGTGTGTGTGTTGCAGGGCTTCCTCCCACCCCGGTTCAGCTGCTGTATCCTGTATCTCGCTTCAGCAACGTGAAGTCACTACAACATCTCTGTCGCTTCTGCATCCGACAAATAGTCCGCATCGACCACATCCAGGAGCTTCCACTGCCCAGGTACTCCGCTCCTATAGAGTCATGTGATCATTTAAACATCCACCTGCTGAAACAGAGACTTCTTTGCTGTTTAAATCCACTGTGCTCTTGCTTGTTTGATTGTGAGATTAAACATTAGGCTCCTTGCACACAGATCTGGACAAATTCAAGCACATGAATCGGTTAGAGAAGGATGGAGACACACAACTGTGGGCTTGTTGTTGTGCTCAAAATGACCCTCAGGAGAATTTGTTTGTACCTAACCAAGAAAATAAAACAGCCAGTTCTTGTGACATTTTTCAAAGCCTGTCAGGAAGCTGCCTGAGGATTTCACAGTGTGTTGTCCAGACCTCCGTGATTTTAATGATATCGTGGTGCAGCTATTCATAATTAGCCCCATGCTAATACTTTAACGTATGCTGAGTGATGCAGATTCAACTGTCAACTGTGTGCATGTACTAATACAACGAACACAGGCACACGCTTGGCTGACCAATGTTTTTTCTCTCTCAGACCACTAATATCCTACCTGAGTAAGTTTTATTACTACGACCCCGAGGAGGAGATGTACCTGTCAATCAAGAGCATCCGGAGGGTGGTGGGAGCAGAGCAGGAGGCTGAGTCGCAGACGTAGCAGCAGAGATCTTCTCAGCTCAAGTGAGTAGGGAATATTTTTAGACAGTTTCTCCTGGGAGACATTCACAGTGTTGAACTTGGTTGTTCACACGCAAACACAGAGCTATAGAGAGAAGTTCAAACATGGCATGAAGTGGGGGTGAAGGTTGCATTTAGCTACGCAGCCCCTCCCAAATCCAACGTGGAAAAGGTGTGAAGGTAGGGGGGTTTCTGAAGCTATTAGACCATCCAACATCCAAGTTATGAGGGAGTAAACTGGCGCCTTAAAGAGATTTTATATATATGAAATTCACTTGCCACTTGATGTCACACTAGAGCACCAGCATCTCAGACCCAAATAATGGGACAGAAATTAAATAAAAATCACCAAAGCTAGGCTGGTTGAAATAAATCCTTAATTCAATGAGTAAGTGAAAATATTCCAGAAAAGGGCTGCAAAGACGTTCTTTCTGCCACTGACAGACTCAGGTTGTTATTGTCAGTGTCTGACAGCATAATGGAAAGGATCCCTACAGAGATAGACCTTTAGTTCAACCACAAACAGCCGTAATATCACTATCACTCTCCACCAGACTCCAGAGACAAAAACACTCATTTTACCGTAACTTAATTCAAAGTGGACAGAAACAAAATAAAAGGGTTAGGGTTAGTTCTCTCTGTTAGTCTTTCCAACATCGACATAAATGATTCACAGACGTAGATGATAAAAACATCGGTACAACACAGGCAGAGGGAGTGAGACACCACGACTCCACTAAATCTTTATATAGATAATAATTGTTTACAGTTTTGATCCATTTGTTACTCGTAAAAACCTTAAAGGATCCTTAGGACAGCCAAGAAACTCCATCTATAGTAAAAAAAACAACACATAAATAGATAAATTATTACATAGGCTCCACAAAACATCCAATATTTATCTAAAAATGAACTAAAACATGGACTGTAGTGTACTGAACTCTGAAGCCTCGACTTTAAAATTAGATGCTCAGTAAGTTGAATTTCAAGAGAGTTGGTTCAAATATTCATTGTTGTTTTTTTTTACAGTGCTTTACAATATTTTCTGAATTTGAAGCACACATCACGTTTCTTATTAAACGTTTTAAGGGCTGTACTATTATTAACAACATGAATGTCCACTTGCATAACCTTTAACACGTGTTGAGGAGGTGAAAAAGAGTCCGGGTGTATTATCTAATATATCTGATAACATGTGAATGCAGCTTTATTCTAACTTACAACCTGTATCTCTGCCTAGGTTTTCTGTATGGAGGACTGATCTGTTCTGGTCTGCCAGCATCAGCCAGTCAGAGTCCCTGGAAATCTCTGTGTCCAGATGGACTTGGATGGACCCGCCTCTCTCTTGATTTGGACTAACAAAAAGAGGGACCAGTGGGAAAACTGTCAATGAGAAGTTCAGACGCAGAGGACTCAGCCTCGTCTTCTGAGGGACTGCAGAGATGTTGGTTTGAAACAAAAGGAAAACGTGAATAATGAACTTGATTTGAACGTGCTGAACCGGACGTTTAAAAACACAATGCACTGGTCAATTTGTACAACTGTTGTTTGCTGCCGTTTCCTTGTTTTTCCTTCCAGTCTGTTAAAATGAGGGTTTTTTGGATTTAAAGTTGCCCTCAGGACAGATATACACACAGAGGCAGGGCGTCCGACCATTCAAACAGTCTGCATTGCAGGAGATATTACTGATTTCCTATCCCAGAATGCCTCTTGACAACCTTTAGATAAAGGTTTGATGGTGTCTCCTGTCAGATCTGTACTGAGCATGTGCAACTCAACTGAGATACAAAGGAAACAGGATGTCTCACTCGTTAGCTACTTCAATTATCAGCTCTGTAAGGGCGGATTCACGGAATCACGTGGTGGCAGAAATATATGCTGATTTAACTGCAAACAATCACATAACAATATTCGCTTGTAACAAAAAACCCAAATGAAGATATTTGAACTCATTGAACGTTATATTATTATGGCAGTGAAGCACTGACCAGAAACATCTAAAGTTGGCATTCCTAAATCTTCAGACCTTGGTGTAAAATGTGGCCATAACATCATTAAACTATGTGTGTTCATTTCTGTCTTTTAAAGCGTTATTGTGAAAAATGTATCAGAATTTCTGTGTCATTTGACACCAAACTGCGGTAGATCCGCCCCTGCAGCTCTGGAGCTAATATTAATAACTTAACAGAGAATTTGGCACCACTTTTTATAACCTTATCTTAGTTATCTAAAAAATGTGCTTGTTGTTGCTACATGTGTACAGATGAGATGTACATAGAAGGCCGGAGGTATACGTGCTTTAAACTCGATATTTAGAGAGCACGGCTGCCGATGGCTGATATATAATGCTGATATCAAAACAAAGAAAACTCATGTATAATTTTATTCTATTCTAAAGGTAATTCAGGCGTATGTTTACAGCAGGATGCATGAGAGTTACAGTACAGGTAATTGTCCTGATGAATCGTCTGACCTATGATTGTGTGGCTATGATAACTGCCTCCCGTATCGTTTGGACCGCAGTGTGAACAAGTGGTTAAAGCCACCATATCATCAGACTGCGTCAAGAAGACGTTTTAAAAAGTCTTAATCAAGTCATTCTGAATTAAACACGAGCTAATGTTGGAAGTAGCTGACGAGTGAGTCATCTTGTTTCCTTTTCATCTCTGCTGAGAGTTGCACATGTGCAGTACCGATCGGGCCGGAGTTGTGTCCGACACTTATAGCACAACATGTCCTGGAGCTGCATTGCATTCTTCGCCTACTGAGGCTCCTGTTGGTATATAATTTGATATCTGTTGCTCTGACATGACAAGATTTCACCTGTTTACATTTGAACAGGTATTCACAGGAACATGGAGTAAAAACCAAAGATAAAAAAATATCTATCAGAAATGCAATTTACAATACGAACCGCTGATTTTAACAGAGTTACAGAGTTTTATTCCAGATAGCTCACTGGAATTAAAGAACAATGCACAAAGGGAGCCTCTCTTTAATGTTAAAGGGACAGTTCAAAATAAAAAAAACATATTCTTCCTCTTACCTGTAGTGCTGTTTATCCACCTGGATTGTTTTGGGTTGAGTTGTAGAGTTTTGGAGATATAAATGTCGGCCTTTTCTCCACTATGAGAACAGTTTCATGTAGGAACGATTTTTTGCTTCCTACATGAAACTGCTCACAACAAGGTCTGTGGATGAACTTGAGTAACTGGGTCATGATTTCTGGAAAGAGACATCGCTGTTGAGTCTTTCAAATGTATTTTTTCTGGCGCTTTGAGCACCACAAGCTGAGTGCCATCTGGTTCCATTATATTGGAGAGAAGGCAAACATCTCTACGGCCAGTATCTCCGAAAAACACCCCTGATCTAGATCAGTGGCTCGGGACCCCCACTAGGGGACGCCAAAACTTTTTGGGGTGTTGTGACGCCTTTTTGAATTCAAAAAGTGTAAGAAAACGAATTAAAAATATACACAGCAGGCCTATAGCTCAGCATTTAGGTTACTTCTGTGAAGAAATGTGAATGTAAATTCTTTAATAGAACAATGGCCAAGTGCCTGGGACAAGAAAACACAAAATTTGTCTAAAAAGAAGCTTAGTAAGTCTGTATGATTCTTAAAAAAGATACATATATATATATATATATATATATATATATATAGTTTGGGTTCATTGTACAGTTTGAATATAACATGAAATATCTATCAAATATGTCAGTTTACTAAATGAACCGTCCCTGAAGGAAAAAGCTCGGGACCCAGTGATCTAGATGGATAAATAACAGGTATGTTTTAGATTTTGTGGTGAACTGTCCCTTTAAGATGACCACATGTTTAAAGCACTGACGTCTTAGACAATAAAAAACAACAGAAGAGAGAAAACTAACGTGGAGTTTATTCGCATTAGCATAATGAATTTGTTATTCGTTACTGTGCTGGGAGTTTATGAGCCCAGATGTCTCTTCTTTGTTCTTTTTTTTTACCCACAATGCCCTGTCAAAGTGTGTATATCTGCCACGACTCGTCTCTACCTGTCAGTTTTGTTGAAATGCCCAGGTGTGTTTTGCTCATTCTATTTCTCAGAACCCTGAAGCTGGCGACTGGCTCAGCGTTTTCAGTAAAAAAAAGAAGAAAAAATAAACTTGTGGTGTGTGTGGCATCATTTGTTGAAAAAAATCTTTGTTATATTTTAATAATAATAATAATAATAATAATAATAATAATAATAAGTGTTGTGTTAACTGTTCAGTTAGTTACATGAAGGTCTTGCTTGTTCCGGGTTGGGAACCGCTGCCGTAGAAGACTTTAGATGACTGTAGATAAACGTCTTATTCTGAAGGTAAAAAAAACTAATCGATTCTTATTTTTAGTTGATTATACACTTATAAAAACATAGTTATGAATATTATATTCACTTTCTGCCTAAATGTTTCACACTGGACCTTTAAGAAGCTGAAAACAACAATTTTTTTGTGGCATTTTCCCATAAAAAATAACTTAAAAAAACAATTAACTGATTATCAGAGTGTTGGCCAATTAATTTTCTGCCAATGGACTCGATCAATTAACTGAATAATCATTTCAGATCTTGTATGTTTCATGTTTACTTTACAGGCAAGTGAACACCCATTAGCAGCCGACATGGAGATGGATGTGCGACATTACGAATGCAGATATTTAACACTGTAAAGACGCTTCACAGTTTCTGGTTTAGGTTTCACGGCACAGAAAGTGTTTAATTTTTTATCAGCAGCCATTCAGTTGGAAATGTTTAAGGCTGAAAACTCTCCAGATAATGCTTTGGCTCACTCATGAAGCCTGTTAAGTGGAAAAAAAGTGAGATATCTTAGTTAAATTATGCAGCTCTTTTCTCTCTGAGGCTCTCCACAGAGGTGCCTGGGGAGAAGGTGATAGACAGTATCTGCATCCTCCACCGCCAACTGCAGCACACTTGAGGTGGAGAGGGAGAAAGTGCTCGAGCTAAAAGCAGGACTCTGGTTTCCTAAGCACTTTAAATTAAAAAAAAAGCCCTCGCAGTGATGCAGGGAGAGGATGGAGAGAAACAGAGACGACTGTGAATAAGGTCAAGTGCACTCTTTGGGAAAAAAGCCTATATGAAAAGGGCCGCATGCATTGTGGATGTGAAAGGAGTCAGAGGGAGTGAGCCAATGAGAAGGAGGGACGGCTCATCGTAGCCTACATGTTGGCTGAAAGTGCTGCGGGCCAGTTCAGCGGATGTTGACGGCAGATGGGACTGACAGCCACGACTGGAACATTTCCTCTACAGGGTGAAAGGCCTGCAGTGGCAGAGCTGGTCGTTTTCTCGTTGGGTTGTGGCCAAACGCCAAAACCAGACGAGTGCCGAGTCTTCAGTGTTCAAGTCTGGTCCGAGTCCAAGACACCAGATTGACTAAACAGACGGTTTTCAGTTAATATTGACATTTTTAAGGTTTGTTCTTTGGATTATGTTGCGATCAGGGTTGGTAATCCGATACAATTACACTAATTACCTGTTACAATATTAAGGTATTAATTACTTCTGGATTACCTCAGCACCAAATATGTAAATAAAAACAAGAGGAAAATAAATATGAATAAGAAGTATTGATGAAAGTTTGTGTATTCTTTAAGACAACAGAAGCACCAACAATGTGTTTTTTAAAGAAAAAACTGGTATATTTTAATGTAAATGTAAATAAAGTAATAGATTACAGTTACCTTTTTGGGGTATTCTGATTAAGTAACATGTAATCTGTTACTCTCCAAGCCTGGTTGTGACCAAAAATGAGTCTTATCATCCAGTCGGTGTTGTCTCTGTATCAGGTAGGTCTGTAGTCTCTTTACATTATAAACGGTCCTGATATTACACAAACCATTACTCCCATTACTCCCATTACTCATCCAGTAGACCTGGAACACTGTGGTCATCCCATTGGAGTTGTGTTTGTGTCTCCACCACCTGAATTTAAGTCCAATATTCACCCTTTCAGCCCTGGTTTGTTCTCCACCAACCAACAACATCTAGCTGATCCAAACCCACATTTCTAAGAACCTGAAGTTTTTTGACTTTATTTTGTTCATTAAAGATTAAATTCTGAAACATTTCCACATTAAAATGTCTTGAACACCAGACCTGTGTTGTGTTCTTACATTATCCCAAATGTTTGTTTCCAACAATGTTTAAACTCATTTTATTCCGGTAACGCTGCGTAAAAGAAAGTTAAACCACGATACTATTTTAAAACAGCAGAGGGCGCTACGTACGTCTGACTGTGCTTGTTCTACGTCACTGGAGTCAGTCGCTGTATCGAGGCGCAAAGACGTCGGCTTCACTTTTACAAAGAAAAGGAAATACGCATTGTTTTTGCACAGTTTATACAGAAATTATATCTTCTATAATCCAATAAAGAAAATAGATTTTAAAGATTTTTGCCTGAGAAATAATTTTGTTTAAAAAAATCGTGATAAAATAATATCGTGGACCTTATCGTCACATATCTACTAGCATCACCTTTTCATATCAATATATTTATACAGTATAATAAGAAACAAATAAAAGCTAATAATTCAGCATTAGATGAATGTTTTAAATGTGTTTTGGGGGCTTTTACGGCCTTTATTAGACAGAAGCAGCTGAACACAGACAGTAAATATGGGGGATGAAGGACCCAGCCACCGGGTGAGCCACCAGGTGAGCCACCAGGTGAGCCACAGATATTGTTGCTTTCACTAAACTAATGACTAAACTTCTATATCCACCACTGGATTAGCTGTTACACAAGCACAGAGAACAAACAGTGGGTCAGAGAGCCTCTCAGGGTCAAGCTGCAGCCTATTGTGCAGGTTGCATTGAATAACAACAGGATTCAACAGCTTGCATACCGTGCATGTTTGAGCCAGGTGTCACTGGTATGAAAAGATCCTTTTATAAGAACAGCCAGGTGAGTGTATCTTTAACCACACTGTCATTAAAACAATGGATATATAGTGGTGCGTTTACTTAGAGCAGTCTGTGTCAGCCCACATAACGGACTCCTTCTAATGAAACATGGGGCAGTTTAAACAGGTCACTCACCACTAACTCAAAGCCCATTGATCAACAGGGTTGTCGTTCTAGTTTTACCCGGACTGCCCCTGAATACCCACATTGGTCGATAGGGACGTCAGTGAAACCCTCGTCCCGCTGCAATAGGCCCCTAACACGTTCGAGGTCCATCCTTCGGAAACGCCCCTCCCGAGCACAATCTCGACACCCGATTGGTCGAGCCGTCATCCATCGAGTGACGTGCGAAAACGCCGCGCCGCCATTGGCTCCGGCGAACGCCACTCACACAGACACCCGCAGCCGATTGGTCGACGCGGCGGTCGCTCCCCGCTCCATTGTCCGGGGATTGGTGCAGCAGCGCGGGCGGACTCCCTCCACGGGGCTCGGTCTTCACGGCTCACGGAGAGCGAATGTCGTCATGAGCGGTGGGTAGGAATTAAAACGTTGGTTGTTTTTTTTTATATGATCTTTTCTTTACTTCGTTTAAAACGTTGTGTTTGTGTCGAGCTGAGGGAGGAGGAGGAGGAGGAGGAGGAGGGGGAGGAGGAACGACACATTTAACGTGGTGCGATACGGAGTGTTTGTTGTAGCGCGACTCGGCCAGTTGTGTGAAGCAGAATAAGAAATGTACTTCCGGAAAAAGGGGGTGGGGGGGGAGGAGGAGGAGGGGGGGGGAGGCTAGCCAGGTATGCTAATGGGAGCTAATGTAGCTTTTACTTGTGTTTCCCTCCCCCCCCCCACTCTCCCACACCCTCCTCCCCCACTCCTCCCCCTCCACAATAAAACACAGTGGAGTTTATGTTGCGTTTCCGTCCCGGATGCGTTTTATTTGTGCAAACTTAAGCTGCTTAAGGCGAGCTAGGCTAACTAGCCACTGGGGGGCTAACGTTAGCTGAACAGAAGAGCAAACCGTGCAGTGTGTGTGTGTGTGTGTGTGTGTGTGTGTGTGTGTTAAAGACACACTCTCACAACTGTTTGGTGGTTGTAAAAAAAAAATAATCTAAAGCAGTGCTAATTGTTGTTGTCTCTCTCTCTCTCTCTCTCTCTCTCTCTGTCTCTCTCTCTCTCTCTGTCTCTCTCTCTCTCTCTCTGTGTCTCTCTCTCTCTCTCTCTCTCTCTCTGTCTCTCTCTCTCTCTCTCTCTCTGTGTCTCTCTCTCTCTCTCTCTCTCTCTCTCTCTGTCTCTCTCTCTCTCTCTCTCTGTGTCTCTCTCTCTCTGTCTCTCTCTCTCTCTCTCTGTGTCTCTCTCTCTCTCTCTCTCTCTGTGTCTCTCTCTCTCTCTCTGTCTCTCTCTCTCTCTCTCTGTCTCTCTCTCTCTCTCTCTCTGTGTCTCTCTCTCTCTCTCTCTCTGTCTCTCTCTCTCTCTCTCTCTCTCTCTCTCTCTCTCTCTGTCTCTCTCTCTCTCTGTGTGTCTCTCTCTCTCTCTCTCTCTCTCTCTCTCTCTCTCTCTCTCTCTCTCTCTCTCTCTCTGTCTCTCTCTCTCTCTCTCTCTCTCTCTCTCTCTCTCTCTCTCTAATCACACATCCCATAATAATGTGTCTGAGAGATCAGTGGCTCGGCAGGCTGGGGGATCCCCCGTGTGAAAGTTGAGGCACCGTGCTCCACACACACACAGCTGGATTTATAACACTTTATAACACAGCTGTAAGCCGAGGAAGCAGCTTCCTGTTCAGCAGCCAGACACAGTTTGTTTTCTGTGTGTGGGTGAAAGTTCGGCGTGCTCGGTGTTGTGTTGTAAATGTTGTTAAACTTTTCTCGCAGCGACACACGGCAGCCGATCTGCAGTTCGACCCGTGGTTGTGTTGAAAGTCCCAGTTTGTGGCTTTTAATGCTTTTACATTCGTTGGAGTCACAGAGAGCTACGCGTGTGCACTACCTGCTCCGAACAAAAGGTGGTAGCCGGAGGCGACACGTCCTTCTGAATGTGTTTATCATGAGTTATGTATCTACATTGAAGTGTTACTTACTGTACAAGTAAAAGAGACGTGTTTATTTCCCGGCTAAAAACTTCTGTTTTAATCCTGCAGCAGACGATATTCTTGCTCCCAGATTGTCTAAAGAGTCTTTGAGGATTCTGGAAATCAGTTGAGAACAGCGACAGACAGCAGCGTTACTTAAAAACGGTGTCATGTTTGCAAGGTTTGTGGTGCTGATGCTTTACGTTGGAGGCCATTTCTTTCAGTTAGAGTAGAGCTGTGATGAATCGGTCCTTTCCCAGCAGCCTGTGCAGTTACTATTACTGCTCGCCAGAACAGCGCTCTGAGGGCGAGCGTGTGGTTTGCGTGTCACCTGCTGTTTGATTTCAAGTGAATGTACTCAAATAATAGAAATTATAGTTAATGAATGATGACGGATGTCCATTTGAAGCTGAAAATACCCCCCCGTAAGCACCGATGCTGCATAAAACCACGACTGAAAAGACTTTCAGGAGGTTGCGGCGGACACAAACAACCTTTTTTTTCTTTTGCACTTGTATTTATTTCAGGGTATATTAAAATAAACACGTGGCTGTATTTTGTGTATTGAAGTTCAGGCAGTAATGACCACTGGAATAGGTCGCTCAGTTTAAATCAGGAGCGTACCACTTTACACCGGAGCACTTCTGTTGGACAATAACAGCCTCAACCCATTTTGGCCATTAGGCAGCACTGCCTGGTACTCAAGATTTACCCTGCTCTTGAACTCCCGGGCAGCCTGCCCTAAATGTACTTATGCTGACTGTCCTAACAGAAATATGATACGCTCAATAAATTCTGTCTTTTTCTTCATGTAATGTGTTTGACTGCAGTCCAGTAGTGGATTTCTTTGCTTAGAGAGTGTCTTGAGTTGTTGCCAGTAGCTTGATATATGTTTGTTAAATATGTTTATTAGTATTAGTAGTATAGAGTATTTTTTTTGGGGGGGGGGGTGCACAAATAAAACAACTGTCAGGGCCGCTCAGCTAACTTTATGAAAACCAGCTTACTAAGTGTTTTGTGAAAAGGTTGAGTTTTTTGCAGAAGATCTGAATGCTGCACTTGTTGTGAAAATGTGTTGAAAATGTTGTCCTGAATATAATATAAATATAATATAATGAATGATTTAACTTGTTTTTGTTATGAAGTAATGCCAAACAATAGCTGTTTTCAGCTTCTTAAAGGAGCAGTGTGTAACAGCCTTTTGGTTGGTTGCAGTCTTGAGATCATTACTCGGTACACATAAAAGATCTAAAAATGAATGTAATATGATTCACAATTGGTGAGAATGATAATTTTTGCATCATAATTTACTTTGAAATCATGATAAAGTGACATATGTTGGTGTCTGTAAACAAACACACGATTTCTTACATATAGAGAAAAGGACAATGTCAATACTATTTCAAGTAATTGTGCAGCCTTATAAGATAGTTAGTTACTTCCCCTTTTTTGTTATTGGCAGTTATTGTTGCATTGTAATTGTTGAACCTGAGTTAATTAAATAAATCGTCTTGAAAGTGAAAGGATAAAACTTTCAAGAAGCCACGATAACAGAACCAATTTCAAACTGTATGTGTATGAAAGTTTAGTTTACTCTGGGACTGTAATGAAAAATAAGAGTAATTTATGACTTCATTTGTGTAACTGCTGGTGTTTAAAGATCATGTGGTGATTACAGCGAGACGTTTACAGAGCCTCTCTTTCTTAGATCTGTTTCTGTTTCGTAGGAATGTCGTGTGATGTCCTTGAACAGACCTAACCACTGAAAATAGATGCCCACAGGCAGCCCTGACTCTGACTCTGCTGTGTCTGTGTGTTTTCCAGAACAACAGGACAGTATGGCCACCACTGTTGCTGTCAGTCCCAGTGAATATCTTCAGCCCTCCACTGCTTCCACACAAGTGAGTAACAGCCAGAAGTCACTCTCTGCTTCCCGGTTGCACCATGGCGCTCTCCTGACATCGTTACCTGTATTAACCCGTGATGCATTCATGTCGCTCCACACTGTAGGCAGATTTATTCTTCTGTACTGAGCGACTGATTGCCCCATTTGAGATTAATGAACTCCTGTGAAGAACTGGGATTTAATCAAAGGTCCACTTACTGGCCTTCTGGAACTTTCAGCTGCATCTCATGGCTGTCGGCAGCTTCATCTGAAGATGGACAAAAGCTAATGAGTCGACCTTTGAGCTACGAATATTGTGATAATTCTTACATTTGGTTGTTCGATGCTTCTGGTTTAAGAAATGTTCTACTTTCTCATAATGAATGTAAAGCACAGACAGTCATTGAAATCTCCTCATATTATTGTACTTTGATGTACATCAACATCAGATTGTTTGGTCTAAAGTATTACGATACCTGATTGATTACGTCAGTGCCACCCAGCTTGGTCACAATAGGCAGACCCAGGTGTTACCCCAGGTGCATTAAGTGGCCCAGTGTATATAAAGTGTTTTAAAATAGCTGAAGCTGACATTAATGCAGAATGCCTCCTTATGCTGATCTCACAGAAATGTACAAAAGCTTTGCAGGTAGAAGCTCTCGCCTACTACACCACACGTTTGTCATTGTTCATGATTTATGAAACCAGTTTGTTTAGCGTCACTTGCTTATTTTATGCTTATCTCTCGCTATCTTGCCCTATCTCTCTCCTAGTGGTTAACTGTTTCTGCACAGGCTGGTTTTAGTGCTGACTGTGTGTGATCGACTGTGTTTGTCTCTGCAGGACACCCAGCCCTCTCCTCTGGCCCTCTTGGCCGCCACCTGTAGTAAAATTGGCCCTCCTGCTGCTCAGGCTCCTGTCACGTCTCCTCCAGCGCAGCCGCAGCCTCGCAGGCTCCTCCCCATAAAGCCGGCTCCGATCGCCCCAGCTCCGCCCAAAAACCTGAGTTTCCTGTCAGCCAAAGGCAATGTGATCCAGCTCCCTGCAGGCCTGGGCTCCACGGCCCCTGGCAGTCCCATTGTGCTCACTATCCAACAGAGCCCGGCCCGCACCAACACCTCGGCCCCTGCCAACATCCAGTACCAGATGGTGCCTCAGATCCAGGGCGCTCAGACCATCCAGGTGATGCCACAGGGAGGTCAGATCCAACTCATACCAGGCACCAACCAGGCCATCATCACCACTCCCATGACCATGCCGGCCCCGGCAGCCGCCGCCACTCCGGTCACACCACAGAAGACTGTAGCCATCAAGCCCTCCCCCAAGTTGCGCAAGCCAAACAACTCTGCTGCAAACATGGTGCAGCTACCCGGCGGGCTCACGCTGCCGCTCAACGTGGCGACCGGAGAGGTGGGCGGGACTCAAATCATCACAGAGACAGCAGCTGCCCCTCCCACTCCAGGAAAGGGACGACGAGGGAGGAAGAAGAAAGCGGTCCTGGCTGCTCAGCCTCCGCCTCCTCCTCCACAGGCTGTCTCCCCACCTCCCGAGCAGATGGAGACCATCCTGATAGAAGCTGGTGACAACATCATTCAGGTAACATCTGGCTGCTGCTGCTGCTGCTGCAAGCAGAATGCACACATTGTGTTATATTTCACTGGCTCATACAATCTTAAGATGTTTGCACTGAACTCTGTGAGGTTTCTGGAGCTGCAGTGACAGCTGAGGCAAGATACAGTAGTTCACTTTTGTCGTTATGCAAACACAAGGTTCATTCTTGACCTTGGAAACACGTAGAGTACACACAAAGTACTCATAATACAATGGAGTCTAAACTCTAGGTTAACTTATCAGCGAGAGAATGTGAATCCATCCAACTGTTGATGGAACCAATACATTGTGTTTCAACTGAACGACTTTTTTAAATCACAGTAAACTGTTGGTTTTGTCCACAAACTACAGCACAAAGTTGTTGGGTTTACAGTGTTATAAAAGCAGGTAATCTTCACAATGTGAATCACTTTTGCCCCTTTGGATTAATGATTATTATACCGAACCAAACTTAACTTTTTTACCAACTCTGTCTTACTTTGTTATGTTAGTTCACTCTCCCTGCTCTCAGCGGCAGCAGGCAGAGAGTAAGTAAAGGACTGACATATATGGTGTTAATTATCAGTAAAATTCAAAGCTTGTTCTGCTGCCCTCAAGTGGCCAAAAGAACAATTAATGCAGGTGTGATTTAAAGTGAGCCCACTAACTTGTGGTGTTAAGTGTTCTTGTGGGGAGAGAGATGCTCCCACAGCTGAACTATTACAGGGTTGACTTCCTCCCCACAGGCCTCTTGTACATCAGCAGCCTTGACCCCAACACACTCTCATTTATGGTAACACCACTCCAGATGTAAGCTAAAAGCCTCCTGATACCTGATCACCACAGGTAACCTCTCCTGTCTCTGTATTTGCAGGCGGGTAACAACCTACTGATCGTACAGAGTCCTGGGCAGCCAGCTGTGGTGCAGCAGGTCCAGTTGGTCCAGTCCAAACCGGAGTCTCAGGTGGTTCAGATCCCACAGCAGGCCTTGAAGGTGGTGCAGGCCGCCTCCGCCACGTTACCGACCGTCCCACAGAGACAGTCAGTCCCCTCGAGCCTGCAGGTCACTCAAACAGATCCAACGCCGACACAGGTATCTCTTCAACAGACTCTCCTAGCAGCTAAGCGAAGTTGCTTTACAGGAAAATTACATTAAAATATTATATTCACTCTTTTATCTATTGTAATAAAAATCTTCCATGTAATATAATCACGTCTAGCGGTGCCTTAGCTTCAGTGCGACCACTTGGCTCTTGGCAGTGTTGGTCAGTTGGTCCACCAGTTGGGTCCAAAGTGAAATATCTCAGCAGCTACTGGATGGATTTCCATAATATTTTGTACATTCACAACCCCTCATTTTTCTTTTAGAGCTATGAGGTTGTTGAATGAATGAAGTGTCTCAACAGCTATTGGATGGATTGCCATAACATTTGGTACAAACACATGATTTCCACCCTCAGGATGAATTCTAATAACTTTGGTGAACATTTTAATCTCTGCTTTGCTTTGGTTTATGACTAAATACCTGCAAAACTAATAACATTCCCATCAGCCTCATCTGTACTTTCTGTGTAGAGCTAATTAGCCAGGAACAACGAGAAAGTTTACATTTGTTGCTGCCCCTTCGGACAAAAGCATTAGTTTGCAGTCTGTGCTGGTGGCTTTAAGAATAACTGTGTAGAAATAAATCTTCTCGTTGATAATCTTCTTTGTTTATGTAGGTCAGATAGAGTCATAAATATTAAATTGAGACTGTTTCATAACCAGTTAAAAACACCTTTAAGTATGTTGAATTAGCAGTTTTTTTATTTATGCATTCTCAACAGACCGTGATATAAAACTTTGAGTGAAAGCAGGAAATGAGCACAAACCGCAGTCACACTGTGCAGCCCCGTTTAAATCACACTTCAGACATCCGTTTGACATTTTCTTCCCTCAGATCCTCTTCAAAACAGCATCGGGTGAGTGGCAGTCTATTCAGGTCCAGGACTCGGTCTCCACGACAACGACTCCCACCACTTCGGTCGTCACCACCACCACCTCGCCACAGGCCGCCACCAAGAGGACGCTGGCGGGGGGTCGGAAGGAACGGACTCTGGCAAAGATTGCTCCGGCGGGGGGAATGATAACGTTGAACACGCCGCAGCTCTCCTCAACAGCTCAGGCGGTGCAGACGATCAGCATCAACGGGGTCCAAGTTCAGGGAGTTCCTGTCACCATCACCAACGCAGGGGGTGAGTGGATGTTGGCAGAGAAAACTATAGACTGGGACCAGAAGCATTTGATTGTGTGATAAAGAGACTGTACGTATAATTTACCAACTCAAAAAAGTGGGATTAGATACATAGATCGATAGAGTACTCTATTAATCCCGTCAGGAAATTGCAGCAGCAGCCAAGTGACACATTAATCACAAAGAGGTAAATAATAACACAATAGGTGAATGCTCTAAATGTACTTAACTACAGTATATATTTAGTTTTAAGTAGCTCTTGAAGAATATCAATATAAAGCTTTAATTACCTATTTTCTTGTTTTTTAATGAGCAATTGAGAGAGCAAGAATTTAATTAGACACATTTTGTCATCTATAATCAGGGTACAGATTCAGTGAAAGTAGATTAATAATAATATTCAGTGATTGCCCAGCCTGAGGGCAATGTCAGCAGAAAACATCCACCATGAAGATTAAACGATTCAGGATATTTAGAACAGTCAACAGTTTGAAAAATGGAAAAAACAGCAGACGCTTAATCAACTCCTGGATATAAAAAGTCCTTCTGTTTAGAACATCTTGTCAACTGTTTGCTTTCATGTGTCTGCATTATGGTAATGTCACCATTAATCACTCATTAGAATTTCACTCCACTTTGACTCAGTAGGCTGCTAGTCTAATTAGATTTTCAGAGGAACCGCTCTGGCAGTAGCCCCCGCTGTGTCTCTTACAGTGCGTCTGTCTGTGTGCTTGTCAGGCCAGCAGCACCTCACGGTCCAGACGATGCAGGGCGGAGGGCTCCAGCTGGCAACGACGCAGGGCCAGCCGGCCATCCAGGTAGACCAGACCCTCACCCTGGAGCTGCCCGGCCAGCCAGGAGAAAAGAAGCGACGTATGGCCTGCACCTGCCCCAATTGTAAAGACGCAGACAAGAGGTGAGTGCGTCAAGAGATTGGGCAAGTACGTGCCAATATTACCCAAGTTTCCCTGGCTGTGGTTTAAGCATTCAGTAAAGAGACAAGAACAGATTTAGAATTGTAAGGCTGTAAGGAAATATTACCAACTGGAAAGATTTTCATTTAGTTACCTTGTCTTAGACATTTTGAGAACTTGTGTAATAAATAAATGAAAGCCTATTTTTTAGTGAATAGTGTTGGATAAGAAGATGTTGCCGTTAGCGTTGGCAGAAAATAACAATGAATACAAATCTAATATTTTGTAGATACTGTTTGTGCTTCTGAAAATCAAAATTCTTGAACAAACAGAAGAATCGGAGACTTCTTAAATACAGTTTAAGTCCATTTTAAAGCTAAAGCGAATGCTGTTGGTTGTTACTTTTGAATGCTCAGTTGTACTATGCAGACTGTACACCTCACTATGTTTGTGCGTGTTCACACTGCAGGCCCGGGGAGGTGGGGAAGAGGAAGCACATCTGCCACATCGCCGGCTGTGAGAAGACGTTCAGGAAAACGTCGCTGCTCAGAGCTCACGTCCGACTGCACACCGGCGAAAGGCCCTTCGTCTGCAACTGGGTGTTCTGTGGGAAACGCTTCACGCGCAGCGACGAGCTGCAGCGGCACGCCAGGACGCACACAGGTCTGTCTGCTGGAGAAAACACACATGTAAACACACACACACATACACACAATGGCTCAACCGAAAGAAGGATACCTCATGAATAAGAGTGGGTGAGATAAAAGCTACAAGATTGTGGTGGTGTTAACCACTTAATCAAATCCGAAGTGAAAGAACAAAAGAAAGAAAACTAGTTAATCTATCACTGATAAGCTTACTGAGGTCACATATTAGAAATTTTGAGTAGTAAAGTTCAGATATCCCTCTCACTAAAAGTAGAAAACGCAGACATTCATTATCATCTTATTAAATGTTTCCAGTCAGGCTACTCACAGCAGCGTCTGCTGGGCTGTAAATATGAAAAAAGACAAGATAGAGTAAGTAATCATGTGATACTATCAGCAGAGATTATTATGGAGGGTCAGTAAATAAAATCAGATCAGTGATAAGAGATACAGCTCCGTGTGCATGTGCAATGAAGAAGGCATTTGGTTTAAACATCTGAGCATTTACTGAGGTTTCTGATATATGAATATAATCTATTTTAATGCAGTCGTGTGCACAGAATGTAAACTGCAATGTTGTAAAAACAGAACTTAAAAATAAACAGATGAGCTTTATAAAATTTTAACAGTAATAAAAATTATATTTTAAAATATCTGTATGAACATTATGAACTGACATAAAATACTGAAAGTATTTGAAGAGATATTTCTCAAATGTTCTACTGTTGTACTAAATGCTGTACTATACTGCACTATCAGCAAGTATATGAATGAAAATATTGATTTATCGCTGTCGTTCTGTTTCCCCCCTCCCCACAGGAGACAAGCGCTTCGAGTGCAACCAGTGTCAGAAACGCTTCATGAGGAGTGACCACCTGACGAAGCATTACAAGACTCACATAAACACCAAGAACCTGTGAGCTGCCTGTATACTGAGTGTATCCACAGACAAACTCTCTGAAACTACAGACTGTATTAGAGGAAGGAGGGGGCAGAGGAGACGATACCAAGGGAGTGTCTGTGACTTATCCTATTGTGGGAAATACTCCCAAAAAAAAAGTCCCTATAATCCCCTCTCACTGCTCTCGGACACTGTAGCGTGGTGTACAAAGAAAACCCTTCCTGGTGGAAATTAATTGATAATAGTTTATCTTTGTTTTCTTCTTCGGTCTGAGCGGTACCAGCTCTGACTGAATGCGTAAGATGGCGAGGATTCAGACGCAGACGCTTAACTCTGCTTGCTTATTTATGAACTGCTCTGGGGGAAGAATGTACACAGAAATATACGCCAACACCAAGACCACAGGACTCCAGCTTCCCTCTCTTTTGTTTTTTCTTCTCCCCAAATCCTGCTTGTTTTTTATAAATTTGATTAGTACGTTGCGGATGTTCCACAGCAAGCTCCCACAAATTTGCCGTCAAAACAGGAAAAAATTCAACACCATGTTTTGTAAACAGAAATTTGTTTTACCTCGGAGGAATGGTAATTTAGTTTTAAGCTGTTGATGTTTCAGCAGGAAGTCTCTGCTGAGTGAAAACATGTACACCCCAAAAAGAAGAAGCTGGGGACCATTACATTAAAAACTCCCCTTACACGACTTTTGAAAACCTTTAGAAGTTTACACCGGCTATTTTTAAAGTGTGTATATGCATACTATTAAACATAATATTAATAATGATAATAAACTATTTATAACATTTTTCCATACAATTGTTACAGATTGATTTACAAAGTAGGTATGTAGAATAAAACGGAAGCTGACTCAAATAAGACTCAAAGTTAAAGGCCTAAACTTTTACATCACAAACATAAAGAGGATGTAAAAACAACATTTTATCACGTGCACACAGTTTGCTTTGAGGGTGACTGATCGGGCTGAGCTCTTCCAGCAGAGCTTTAAATGCAGTCACTTAGATGACAAGACCTGAGAACACAAGAGGCCTGGAAGGAGGTTATTATGCAGTTCGGGGCCAGAAGTCACTGTGCCTTAAAGGTTCTCATAAAATTTTTTAAATAACTTTGCAAAAATTGCTGCTGAAATTTAAATCGTTTGGTGAGGATCTCGACTCCTGCCGGAAAATATACTTACAGCCGTCCAAATGCAACGAGATGGAGGTAAAAAAAAGACATTTTCTTCATTGTAAAACCAGATAAGTTAATTTAACTGAAGAAAAGTATTGAAACTGATTATATCGGAAATTTTAAGTAAAAGTAACTCAATTTTTTATTTGTACTGTGAAAAAAAAACAACCTAGTACAGTAAGTAACAGTACTTTATCAGCAATGTTTCTTTAACTTAAAAAAATGTAGACTCATCCATTTCAACAACTTATTTGAGTTTGCTTAAAGTGAGAAGAGAAAGAAGATCTTTGATTTGGATTTCACTCAGTCAGACTTCGTAAAGCTTAGCAAGTTTTCAGATATCGTCTTGTGTCTGGTTGGTAGAGTTTTGTGGGCAGGGACAACATTATCGGGACAGTTTCTATCAACATTAAGGAAATCTGGACATTCTTCAAGGCCGTCAGTGAGGCTTTTGAAGTCGAGTCTCCTGTTTTCAGAGGTACATCTAAAGCTCACACTAGTTAAAATAACTGATTAGGTCTAATGTCACAAACTGCAAACATATAATTGGAGAATAATAGAGGACCCAGGATTGATCCCTGTGGAACACCATGTGGACCGTCAGCAGTATGTTGTGATCGGTCATATCAAACGGCTGTGAGTTGATCACGGTGAAGCAGGATGTTACATCCATCAGCTGCAAGGAGGAAGATGTTGGTAACATCTCAGATGATTCAAAGACCTGACGGAAGTGTTCGTTTATGCTGGCGTGGAAATACTGTTAAGTCACTTAAAAATCCAAAAAATGGGAGTTTAAGACAGTTTTATAATTCAAGAGATCCAGGTTTTGTTTTTTTTCTGTTGAGGTTCGACAATAATGATGATTTCACATATGAATCTGTGTATACTACCGAAACAAATCTTCTTATCTTTAGAGAAAAACTTTCTGGAGAAGGCTTTCATTTCCTGTGCTATCTAAGGGACGATTGGGCTTATATGACAACAAACAACAAACCAAGAGTTTAAGTAAATAAGACCAAAGTAAATAAGGTCAGAGAGTTCTCCTGAGTCTCCAGGTGCTAAGGATTTAATTCATTGATATATTAGTAATAAGAGGAGTCGATCACCCTGGTGATAAACCCACTCACACCCCTCTTTTCACTCTGAGAACCAAACCAGGTTGCTACACAGTTGGTTATCCCTCTTGGATACCACGAAAGGTACGCTCACGTCTCGGGCTGGGTATCGAACTTCAGTACTTTTTTGGTCCTGACTGGTACTTGTTGTTTTATCACATAGTTCCTGATTTTTAGATTTCTGAGTTTTAGACATTTTTCTGTTAAAGGTTAAAGTTCTCAAATGGCTGTATGTTTTTAGACCATATTTCATTTTAACTAAAACTTCTTTTGTTAACCAAAATGTTTTTTTTGTTTTGTAGTTGAGAGGTTTAAGTTTAGATTATGGTGTATATTTTAGAAAAACCATGTTTATACTTCAAAGAAAGTACAAGTTTGGTACTTGTACCAAACGATACCCAGCCCCTACTTACACTTTGTGTACTAATAAATAATAACTAAATTCCAGGGTAACTCTGCTATTCTGCTTTACTTACAGTATAATTTTGATTTGATGATTTGTAGCCTATGCATTGCTGTATATATGATCAGATTTCCAAGTATTTGGCCTGACTTGACAATCACGTCTCGAGATGAAGAAAACAAACCTTTCTCAGGCCTTCGATCAGTTACTTTGTACATGAATTTTGCCAGCTATGTGATAGCTTTAATTCTTAACTAACACTTGAGAAGTTTTTGTTGATATACAGATGACCAGCATTAGGCCTAATGTACAGTATTCACACAAGTTACTTAAATATCTTTTTTGCTTTACAGGAAACATGTTGTTGCTCATATCGTTTTTTTTTTTTTTTGATATAATGAAGATGTACTGACCTTCTGTGGGAGTTCCTTTCATTTAAGAAATACACCGATGTATTGTCAAAATAAGCTTTTTGGTCAAATTAGCCATCAGACAGCAGGTAGCTTCTCCACCTCTGTGTTGAGTTTTCACTGTGGTGTGTGTTAATACTGTGACATACATGTTTAATGGATGGTGCTGCCTTTGCTAAAAATGATCCAACAGCAACTTCTTCTCTGAACACAAACAGAGAAATTTGACCAAAAAGCTAAAGTCCGATTTTTAATTCTTAATTATTATTTTTTTTAAAAAGCGCTTTGAACCATTTTTTCCTCGAAGTGCTTCACAGGGGCGACAGATAACGTAAAGCTTAGGTGGCCAATATTTGGTGTATTTTTTTCCAGAATGTGTCTGAAGACAAGCGATGCCATTTGGATGGATAGACAGAGCCTGTTCATATTTATGTTTGTATTTCATGTCTGAATATGTAAATACAGTGTGTGTCTGGTAGACACGGTAAATGTAGGATATTAGAAAACAAAAGTTAAAGCTGCCTAGTGTTGTGGTTGGCGTGGCCAGCCCTTGAAGGAAGTGGACTTTGTACAGTGTGTAAGGAATAAAATATAATGTGACATTGTATAGCTTCATTCCTGCTTTGTATAAGACTTCTAGATCTTTTTTCTATTGAATTAAAGATGCCTTAGACAGCTGCACCCAGTATTTAAAGATGGTTTTTTTTTTGTCTAATTCCAGGTAACAACATTTGTGAAGTTCCTTTATGTTTTTAACTTATGTTACATGCTAATGTAATGTGCACTGATTTAAAATCCCAGGTTCCAAAAAAATTTGTAAATTTAATCTTGATTGTAATTAAATATAATGAGATTTTCCAAATTAAGACATTTCTGTTGCTTGGTTTCTGTGAATTAAATGCTTCTCCTTCTCCAAGCCTATAATGTCAGTTAATGTTCTGCGGCCAACTGTTTGTGTTCATCAGGAGAACCCAGAGAACCAGCAATTTATTTTATAACTTGTATAAAGGTGCTAAAACATAAAGTTTGCTCCTTTTCTACACGTCACCCCCTCAAATAAAGATCTCCAACTGCTTGCTGCTTGTTTTATTTTTATTCCTACTCCCACCTTGGAGTCAATTATAGATAAAAACACCTGTAGTGTTTAAGTAGTTGCATAATTTAGACCTTATTCTTTCTGTTCCTTTTGTAAAAATATTACTTTTATCAGAATCAATTCCATCATTGTCCGTGTTGTTTAAACAGTCCACCAACTTCATCAAGATGGGGACAGGCATCCAATGTCTGACATTAAAATAAATTAGAAAATATAAAGCTAAAAAACGAGAGAATTTAACATTTAATCACAAATATTATATAGATATATTTCAACGCAGTCACACCCTTATGGAATGAATTATGACAATTACTGTTCAACAGAAATCATTTTAGTTTTTAAATGTAGTAACATTAATAATTAAAGGATTTTTAATGTGGCAACATCGTAATCGTTAACATAAGTGCACATTTTACATTTTTATTTTTTATGTTAATCGAACCTTTTCAGCTCTTGAAAGGTACTTTAGACCTAGACTTCTCTTTATTGATCCCTTTCGGGTGACTCCCTCAAGGAAATTGGATTTCCAGCAGCTTACAAAATACTTGTATAGAAAATAAAAGAGGTATTAAAAAAAATACAATATAAGATAAACAATAAACTCTTAGCTAAATATAGAAAGTAAAAGTAAAATAAAATTCAAGTAAAATAAAATAAGATAAATGTAGAGACCTGTATAGAGGATAAATATAGATAAATAAAGATAAATATATATAGGACTGTATATGGCATTGTGTTTTATACAGCGGATAAATTACATCAGCAGAAATTAGCATTTAAATTAAATTATTGCACTTAAGCGGTGGATTAAGTTATTGCCCCCAAAAAATAAACAAATTAAAACTTTTAAATTAAATGTAACAATAATTAAAAATGAAACAAACACTAAAACGTATCGCATTGCGTTATTTTATTTTGTAGACAAAAACATGAACAACATGAGACATTTATTTTGAAAAGCTTGCGGCGTGCGTCACCAGGAAGCGGCAGAGGCGTTTGCTGCTAGCTGGATGACAGCCTGCAACATTTGAAGGTTTCTAATCTTAATTATAAAACATTAATGGTGTCGTTGTGTGACAGTTAGCGCGGTTACAGGTTCATTGATATATCTATGTAATAATATATCTGTGTTTGCATGGCAGTGACGTTTAAACGAGCCGAAGAGTGAAGCTAAGCTAGTGAGCTAGCCTCGTTTGTTTACATTAGTAAGTGCAGCTGGTTGCTCAGAAGCTCTTCTGTCTCCATGTTCCTTTGAGGGGTTACACATCAGAGCTACATGAAGTATGTTTGTCAGGTTGCTTCAGTGCAAACATCCCTGTTATTGTGTAAGGTTTCTCTTTGTGTTCACTTCAGGAGTTTCAGGTGTTTTCAAGCACTTTTAGGTGATAAACTCTGAAACTAGTGAAGAAACTGCTGAACAGGGTCCTTCTAATACCAAAACAACACTTACTTCACTGCCACACATTCCCCAAGAAACCCTCTTTATATTGAACAAAACATACCAAGTTGTTGTAATTCAGCCGGGTTTAAAGTTGAATAAAACTAAAATGAAGTTATGATTTAGAGTCTGATCAGACACAAACCTTTGGGGACTCCCTGGTAGCTCCTCTGGTAGAGCTGGCGTCCCACGTACCAGCCGTGGGTTTGAGTCTGACCTGTGGCTGTTTGCTTTGTGTTAACCCCCTCGCTGTTTCCCCCCCTCTTTCACGTCACGCTGCAGCTCTCCTAAAGAATAAAAAGCCCCTCAACATATTTAAAATTCACACATCTTGGCTTCTAAGGCAGACACACACACAGGTCAGGCAGATCTGGCTGTTTTTATAATCCCGGAGTCTCTGTAATCGGTCTCTAACGGTCCTCTCCGCCCTTACAGTTAGTCATTCATATTGTCTTTTGCTCTTCAGATATTTTCTAGAATGACAGCAGTCAAATAGGAGGAGGGATGTGGGACTTTGGGCCAGCAGAGCTGCTCTCAGGCCTCTGTCATACAGACGAGCAGAACCCTTTCCCCGTGTGGCAGAATGGACACGTCGGCACCTGTTTTAACCAACTCGTCCTCGGAGCTCTTCCTCATGCAGGGATGGCCATTTTCAGTGCCTGCTACCTCGGCATGGCCAGGTAGGTGACACCTATCAGACTGTCCTCTGATGTCTGCAGTGTATTGATGGACGATATATATTATCCTGCGTTAAAGGAGAAGATTATTAATTATTAAGGCGATTTGCAGTGGTAAAGTTATCTGTTGGTATTGGCCACAAATGGAAATAGGCACTGACATTTAATATGGATCTGTTGTATTCTGAGTAAGAATGTTTCTGCTGTGTAGATGCAGCCTCCTCCGGACGTCTCCTCCCTGTGGGTGGACGCTCAGGTTGGTGTCGGCTCTGCTGGCGGCGCTGATCTTCACTGCGGATGTCATCCTGGTGAGCCTCCTCCAGCAGGCAGACGTGTACCTGGAGGTCCTAGCTGATAGCTGTGCCATCCTGGCCTGGATGGTCCACTTCAGTGCCATCACGGTACTCCAGAGGACTGCTTACAGGAGAACCAGAGGACCTCCACTGCTGCTCCTGCTGGTCCTTCTGTCCGTACCGAACGTGGTCGTCACCTTGGTGATTTACTGTGACACGCAGGAATATATGAACTTCACAGAGCCTCTTAAATTTTCCCGTTTTGTGCTAGCCTCAGCCCGAACGCTCCCTCTTCTGGTTTATCTTCTGGCGTTTGCCTTTCCCTGCATCACTGATGTTGGATATAGTTTGTATATCAACGCAGTGGACGGATCCCCACTCATCTCAGAGAGCACCCAGCCGGATACGGGTGAGATGGTGGCTGAGGACGAGAGCGGCTGCGTCTCTCGGCTCTTCTACCTGTGGTTGAGCCCTCTCCTCAGACGAGGGCAGCGAGGGGAGCTGAACAGACCGGCTGATGTTTATCACCTCCCTCGGAAACTTCGGACTAGCGTTGTTTGTCGATACTTCCACCAGTGCTGGGAAGCCTGCCGACGAGGCGCAGCAGTCGGTAACGGCCAGGATCAGTGGCCCAGACCGGTCAGCAGAAACCTCCTGAGTGGCAGCTGGAGTTCACACTACCAGGAGGAACCACTGGAGCTGCAGGGCGATGTAGGGCTGCTGAGGGTGCTGCACAAGGCGTTTGGGTTGCGGTACTACATCCTCGGTGTGCTGAAGGTGGTGGTCAACATGCTGAGCTTCGCTGGTCCCCTGCTCCTCAGCAGCCTGGTGAACTTCATGGAGGAAGAGGGAGCTCCAGTCAGCACAGGTGTCTGGTGCGCTCTGGGGCTCTTCGCCACCACGCTTCTCTCTTCCGTCCTCCGAAACATCTTTGTCTTCGAGGTCTCCAAGGTGGCTCTGTCAGCACGCGCCGCTCTTGTGTCGGCCATCTACGGCAAAGCCCTGCAGGTCAGCGGCAGCAGCCTGGCCGGCTTCACGCTGGGAGAGGTGGTGAACTTGATGAGCACCGACAGCGACCGCGTGGGCAACTTCTTCAACAGTTTCCACGAGCTTTGGAGCATGCCCTTCCGGTTTATTATCACCCTCTACCTGCTGTACCTGCAGGTGGGCGTGGCTTTTCTCGGAGGGCTGGGCGTGGCGCTGCTGCTGGTGCCCTTCAACAAGTTCCTCGCTTCCCGTATCCTTAGCAACAACAAACAGATGCTCAGGTGCAAGGACAGTCGTGTGAAGGTGAGGATGCTGTAAAATAATTTTATATTTATTTATAGTTAATTAAATTAATTGACAGGGGAGTTAATTTAATTAAGACTGCAACTAATAAATCCTATTGTTTTTTTCCAGTGCAAGATTCATGCATATATTTACATTTGCCCAAAAACAAAGTTGAGTTTTGATTATTCTCTTAAGTTTGTGACTTTTCTCTTCCAGTTAATGACAGAGATCCTGTTTGGTATTCGCGTCATCAAGTTCTACAACTGGGAGCCTCATTTTACTCAGAAGGTCGCCGACTGTCGTAAACAAGAGCTGTCCCACCTCAAGGCCATCAAGTACCTGGATGCCATGTGTGTTTACACCTGGGCTGCTCTGCCTGTGGTCATCTCCATCCTCACCTTCGTCACGTACGTGCTGCTGGGACACCAGCTGACTGCAGCCAAGGTCGGGAAGCTTTTTTCAGGCACATTGAAATTTAACTGTGTACCTTTCTTACTGCCATTTTGGGGATTAGTTTTAAGGCTTCAAGTCCCGCTCTAGAAGTTATTCTTTCTGTGGACATGCGAAAAAACAGATAACAATGCATTTTATATGTTTTTTTTCTTCAATTTAGTTTGTCCCTGTATGATAAGCAGGAGTGTATTTGCTTCTTTAAATATAAATTACATTTATTTTCCTAATAATTTGTACAATTCTCATATAAACAAATGTCAGTTTTCTGCTGTCTTTAACTGATTTAACTCTAATGATTTAATCTATTCAAAAATTCTGAAAGCTTTTACACATTTTGTGTGTTAGATCTTTTCCGTTAAAAGTCCCTCTGACTCACAGGAAGTGATGCACTTTACGTTTCTGGCAGCAGTTTCCTTTGTTTCTTAGCAAATGTGCATTTCTCTTATTCAATATCCAATCAATATGGAGTTTATTTTCTCATTCACATTCAATAAGTTAACACAAAATTAATACAAATAACTCATCACTTATCACAGCGTTATACAAACACCGTTAACTGTTTGCTTCTCCTCCCAAATTAGCAACACCTGTGATACCTGACAACATATTTCCTGTGGCTTGGAGGAATAATACACAAACAACAAATCAGTGCATGTTCCTACAAACGTGTTAAATCCCACTCACTAAAACACACTCTGTAGTGTTTGTTTGGAATTAAAATTGCCTTCCCTCCATAGTTTTTGATCAGATCAGTACGTTAAAGACATCAAGTTTTGTTGTCAACTCATATTTCATCAGGACCAGAAATCTCAACATTCAGAATTGGATCTTTTTCTTCTCAGATCTTCTACAAATGAATTGAAAAAATATAAAAAATGATTTTTCAAGTGTGTTCTTTTTTTTTACTTGAATGCAGGCTGTAGTATGTTCAATGAGCTCAGACTCAGTAGTCGATATCCTCCCCTGCAGGTGTTCACCACGCTGGCTCTGGTGGGAATGTTGATCATCCCACTCAACTCTTTCCCCTGGGTGCTCAACGGCATCCTGGAGGCCAAAGTGTCTCTGGAGCGAATCCAGCGCTTCTTCAAACTGACCAACCAGGACCTGCAGGCGTACTACGCCCTGGGTAGGTGCATGTGTTTGATCAATGGTCCAAAACAGGCTATAGGATTTATTTGGTCCCGTTATGTTGTCTCTGTCAAGGGAATAGCGGGTTTAAAACTATTTAATGCGAACATGAAGTTCCACATTTCTTTTGATTTACAACTTGAAATCAATTAAAATAAAATCACCATAACCAGAACTGTTATTTTAAAGGGGTATTAAGTAAAAGTTTTCTAAAAACAATACATGATGGTTAGAAACCTCAGCAAGTGCACAATGCACTACTGAATCCTGCTTATTTTCTTTCTGTTATTATGATAATGAAACTTACCATATCTGTCCTAGTGACTCCTGAGGACACTCAGACATCGATCTTGTTGAGTCAGGGGACATTTTCCTGGCAGGGGCCCGACGCTCCCAAAGAGGGAGAAACTGATACTGGAGCTGCTGAAGGGAGTCTGCTGCTTCAAGGTCTCAGTCTGCACATAACCAAGGTACATGTGACTGCCTTCATGCTCTTTATGATTCCTGCACAATTATAGTTGAACCAGTGCAGAGGAGTGAATTTAAACATCTATTTAAATCTTTAGTGTGAAGTGTGTGTGAAGATTCTTTGTCGATTTCCTCATTGATTCCTTTTCTGAGTGGAAAAAATTAGGCCTACGCTGGTTTTCAGCATCAAAGCCACTTTGTGTCTGAAGACAGTGTAGAAACAGAGTACAGTTATAGTAGTTTCAGTTCCTTCGTGAAAGTGAAGCCACACTTTGGACAGTTTCTTCTTCGCCACGATTCCTTCTTTCGTTTAGTTTTGCAATGAAAAAAATTGATAAAAGGAATTGATATGTTCTGTGGGATACGATTCTGACGGATCGGATAGTTTGGACCTGGGTCTCGAATCCCATCCCTAGGAAACTAATGTGGCCGCGAACTCCCAAAAAATGGGAGCGGTCCTGACGAGAGTCAGTGTTTGGTTTGTCCGTTCTGGGCTACTGTAGAAACACGGCCCTCCTGTAGATAAAACGTCTGATTCTAAGGTAACGAAAACACAATGATTCTTATCGTCAGATGGTTATACACTAATGAAAACATACCTATTATATTTCATTGGTGTATAGTATGTGTATATTATATTGACAATGTATTTTACAACATTTAACAACTTTTTGAAACAAGCGACTGAAGAACGAAAGCTGAATAAAATGAAAGTAATTCAGGTTTGAATTAAAAATCTTTTTTTGCCATCTGAAAGTTGTTTTTAATGTTGAATCTAGCCGTCAGCATGTGGCAGAGCAGTAACGGTGTTGACCTCTGTCTGTTTCAGGGCTCTCTGGTTGTTGTGGTGGGGAAGGTCGGCTGTGGGAAGAGTTCCTTACTGGCTGCTCTCACTGGAGAACTCAGCAGGTATACCACCTCTGAAACCTTACTTCGAATATTCAGATTGAGGTCACTGTGAATTTAATTCATGAGGTTTGAGATATTATTCTGCCAGAGAAAGTAAGAAAATGTATTTATATTCATGACATTAGATGATACTTTCATCCCAACTGTAGTGGGAACTCGAGTTTTCTATCCTTCATAAAAATCTTAATAGACAAGGAGAGAATACAAGCTTTAGGTCTGAGATCATAAGAAATGATCACAAAGGCCAAAACACTCTTTGATGTTGTGTTCAGAAGAGATTAATTAACCCGGGTATGAGGACATACTGAGGTCTCTCTCATGTCTGTGCAGGCTGAGTGGAGTTGTATACGTTGCAGACAGAGAGGTCGGCTTCGGTCTGGCGTCTCAGGAGCCGTGGATCCAGCATGCATCAGTACGGGACAACATCCTGTTTGGCAAAGACTACGATCCCGCCTTCTACCAGACTGTGATCGAGGCCTGTGCTCTCTCTGACGACCTCAACGTACGATTACTACACTACGTTTATGTCCTTTCCTGATATTGATACCTTGGGTTGCTCACAAGGAGACACCTGACCCTATGAGGATGAGTTATGTGTCTGCTGGTGACAGTCCAACACTTGAAATTTGGATGTTTATGGATTTATTTTAGTTATCCTGTTGCCTTTTCTGTCCACCACCTGATAAAAAATCCCCCTAAAGCAACACATGCATATGCACTGAGCCCAGAGGCTGAATTCAGTGGATGAATTTCAATTGTAAACAAGAGAGTAGTGTGCTTTGCATGCAGTTTTTTGTGATTATTTAATATTTATAATCAACTTGTTCTAAAATGTGTGTTCAGGTTTTGCCAAATGGTGACAGGACAGAAGTGGGAGAGAACGGCGTGACTCTGAGCGGAGGACAGAAGGCTCGACTGGCCCTCGCCAGAGCTGTTTACATGGTCGGTCCTCTGCACAAACCTGCCATCTGCTTTGAGCACAGAGAGACAGGGAGGAGGTTTTTTACCAAACAAATCGGTGTTAGTCTGCAGAAAACGATCACTGCAGAATTAGATATCAATATGTTTGCATTGATTCAGTTTAACTGATGGAGCTTAGATACACACGTAGTGATACACCAGGTAGATGTTTAGATGGATTTTATTCAATTTGTTTTGGAAGAAATGAAATTGGCAGGTTAAGTTGGTGGTTTGAGAGGCCTGCCTGAGGGAGTTCACTGCTTTGATGAGCTGTACTGTCTATAGGACACTCTGAATGAGACTGTAAAACATGCCTTATAGTTTATATACGATCAGCAGGTGCGTCATGTGACATCTCTCTCCTCTTTCTTTTTTCTGTCTGACCTCACCGCCTCATCAGGACAAAGACATCTACCTCCTCGATGATCCGTTGGCAGCGGTCGATACCGACGTGGCCGAACACCTCATGAAGAAATGCATCATGGAGCTCCTCAGGGGAAAGACCAGAATCCTTTGCACACACCGCATTGAGTTTGTGGACAAAGCCGACATTGTGGTCCTCATGGACAACGGAACGATTGTCAAAACAGGTAGGAACAAAAATCTGGCTCAGACAGGTGGAATAGGTCACATGTGGTTGTTGTCATCAGGTGTTGCCATGTAAATATCTGTTTGGGTTAACCAATAATTGATCCTTCCTAAGTCCCGCCCCTTTTTACTCTGTACTTTATTTCCTCTATATATGTTTATATTTAGCTTACTTCATTATAGAGCAAGTTGGCTATAAGTAGGAGCTTCTATAAGCACTTACATTTCTTCTGACCCTTCACAATAAAGAGTGTTTGTGTTCTCTTAAAGTAGAGAAATACTTGGAACCTGTAAATGGGAGGATGGTTACAAGATCCAATGTTCCTAGACATTTTTTATGGATTGAGTAAAAGCACAATGTTTATGGTTTCTGTTCCACCTGCACTGTTCTTTTGCTGTTAAACAGGCACACCAGCAGAAATCCTTCCTTTGGTCGAGGCGGTGCCGAAAAAACGGAAGAACGACCAAAACATGAAGGAGAAAGGTTCGTTCACCTCGAGCTACAACTGCTTGACTGAAAAGTAGGGACGCAGCTTTCGTACTATATTTTGATATTGAAGATATTTCAACATTTACTTGAAGGATTGTCACCAAACTGATGAGCCCCCGACTGTTTGTCCAGCACCAACATGATGTTGACATTTGTGACTTTGGGTGAGAAGTCTCCACAACTATTGGATGCATTGCTATCAAATTTAACTCAGACATTTGCGAGCCCCCTCAGGATGAACTGTATTCACTTAAGTTAAGATAAACCTACAACAAGGAGTTTTTAACTGGTTATGAAACAGCCCTTTAATACTGATTCCTCTATATGACCTATACACACATACAAACAAGACCACCAGCGAGGAGATTGGTTGATTCTGTGTAGTTCTTCTGAATGCCACTGGGTCGGATTCCCCTGATAATCGGTGGAAACACTTTAGTCCACAGGCTTCCAGAAGAAGGTGAAAGTTATCTGTAGGGGCTTTAACTGAGAAATAATGACTTCCTCCTCTGAAAATCTATTTTCTTCTGTTGAAACACGTCTTATCACAGCTGGCTCAGAAATTCTGGATAGATTCTCCAGTACAGTGTTGTCTTTTAGGCTGCTATTGATCATTTACCCAGTCCTTTTTTCATGGTTTTTAACCAGATGGTGTGGAGCAGGAGGAAGAGGAGTCGGGTTCGTCCCCTGATCTGTGTGCGGATGATGACCCCGACCTGTCCGGGGCCGAGCAGAAGCAGGTGGGCGGGCTGGCGTGGAGAGTTTACCAGACCTACTGGGTTGCTGTGGGCGGAGTGCTGGCCGCTTCCATCCTGATGTCTCTGCTCCTCATGCAAGGTTTGGATCCGAGTACAATGATGACACTCAGCAGATGCTCCTGGTCATTTGAAGCACTCGAGGCTTTGTTCACACTGCAACTGAAATGTTTATTTAAAGGTTACATGAGATTTAAAACAGTGGAGTGGAGAAATGGCACCCGGAGCAGAGAATGATGTCACACTCCCTTTGCCTGTTTTGCTATCTCAACTCTCTCTGATTTATTTACAAAGCCGGTCTGGCTGTGCGTGCATGTTAGTGCATGTTGAGTCCCTCCGTGTACAACAGAGTAGAGCGACTGAAACTGGTGTTTTTTCTCATCTACGAAGGATTTATTTCGACCAAACCTGAGTTGGTGACAACAAAGACGTTGGTTTGATTTATTTCTGTCCACTCTCAATGGCGTTAAGATGATATGTGAGGTAAAATGTTTTCTTTATGGAGTCTTTATGGAGTTTATGCTGTTTCGGACGTACGTGGCAGTCTTAGCCTGTTTTAGGTCTATTTTCTCATCTAACTGTGAATTAAGGATTTATTTTGACCAAACCAGCGTTGGCGATTGTTGTTATATAACCTTTTGATTTATTCATAGTTATATTTTAAGGACATTCATTTATATCTGCTACATACTTGTCAAGACACTGAATAATGCATCAATCACCTCAGAACATTTTTGGCATCATCAGAACTTGGATGAAAGTTATTATCCTACATAAATGACTTCTTACTTCTCCTGTAATTCATCACAGTCTTTGTTCTATCCAGATCTTCAGTAGTTTGAGATGTAATGATCAATGCAGCCTTGAGGGGCTTTGGATTTAACTGTATTTCATCTAGAAAAGCAGAACATTTGAACACTTTTCCTGTTCGGTTTTCTAACAACGAACTGCTGCTGTTGTTTTTTTGGTGATTCAGCCTCTAAGAACATTTCTGACTGGTGGCTGTCCCACTGGATCTCAGAGCTGAAAAACAACAGTTCTACAAGAACAAATGGTTCTTCATCTGGTGCCTTCAGCTCACCTCACCTGCTGCTCTTCTCACCTGGGGGGTTAATGTAAGTTGTCCAATCTAAATCTAATGAGAACAAATTATTAACCAAGTTACCAAACCATAGATTCAGGGAGATTTACATTAAGATACTGATCTTATATTAGTCTAATATCATCGTCCATTATCTGTGTCGCAATATTACGAGAATAAAGTAGTAATTTTATGAGAACTCTTCCCACTGCGTTAAAATGAGGAATGTTGAGCATCTTGTGTGGGTATCGGTTTCACAAAAAAATAAATACTTCATCAAATAATTCTCAGTATCAGGATTTTGAAACGATTGTGCAAACGACTGTGTCTATTTCGAAGAAAGAACCACACAGACTTGGAAGAAATTGCTTCTTTTGTACATTACTCTCGTAATATTACGACTTTATTCTCGTTACATTATGACTCTTTTTTGTATTTTGAAGTAAGCTTGTTGTTTTGGGAAAGAATTAAGTGAAATCATCAGGTCTACAATCTGGACTTTGTCTTCATACTTTTCACTGAAATCCTAATAAGTCATTTACACCCCCCCCAGGTCCCCTCTGTCCTCCTCTATGCAAACGTTCCCTTCGAGCAACGTGAGCTCCGATGTCACCTTTTACCTGACGGTGTACAGCTTCATTGCCGCGACCAACACTGTCTTCACTGCCCTCCGAGCCTTCCTCTTTGCCTACGGAGCCATCTGCGCTGCCACAGCCATCCACAACAGACTTCTGGACCGGGTCCTTAAGGTGCGTCATCTGAGCTCTGAGCCCCCAAGCAACTGCCGGGGCTCCACAGGCCGGCACTCAGAGCCGAGCCGAGCAGATTGAGTGTTTGTTGCGTTTGGCAGCAGTGGATGAAGGTTAGAGAACCAGGCTGCTGACTGAAAGGTTGCCAGGATGAAACTCCACACTTGCTGATGAGAGGATGTTATTGAAACATGGTCTTCCCTCGGACTCAAACGTCCTTGAACAAGACATGTAAGGCTCGAACTGCTTGACAGAGTCACAGCTCAAATTAAGTAGTTTGACATTTTGTGAAATACACCTTTTCTTTTTCTTCACGAGACTCAGATGGGAAAATTGAAACCCTCTTATATTTGTTTGTTAAATATTAAGGCACATGCAGGCGACCGTTATCTTAGCTTTGCATTAAGAATGGAAAACTGGGGGGGATAACAGCTGACCTGGCTCTGTCCAAAATCCACCAAGCAGCACCTCTAAAGATAATTAATTTAAGTGTGATATATCTCGTTTGTTAGTACACACAAATAAGCAAGTGAGAGAACGACAAGCTGTGTTTTTTTAGGGCAGTTATAAAGTATTTATTCATGTACTTTAGAGGTGTTTTTTTTAACCTTTGCACATGGCCAAGCCTGCAGTTTCTCCCTGTTTCCAGTCTTAATGCTAAACTAACCGTCTTCTTAACCATCTAAAAGCACATCATTCTTGGCAAGAAAGCATATTTACAACCTCGATAAAGTTGGTCAGGCCAGGATTAAACGGAGAGTGAATATTGGACTTACATTCATCAACTGTACACAAACACAACTCCAACAAAATAATAATATTGTTCTGGACCTGCTGAATGTGTTAAAAGCCAATTGTTTGCTCACAAGTTAGCTGTAAAAACTTTATAAGGCAATAATATGTCAGTGCTGAGTGTCTGTGAGCTTGTTACAGTGTTTGCAGCTTTAAACCTGCATAAATAGAAGCTGTAAACACAACATTGACATGTTATGGACCTTGTAAAGTTGATATTACAAACAGTTACTCATTTACATCTCCAGTAGTTACCGAGCAACATTACCATTTATTTGGAGTAAAGTATAATATTCTCTCTCCTGTTAACTCTGTGGGAAATATTTATATTCCACTTTAATTAGCCGCTCTCTGTGTAGTGTGTGTGATCCATTCTTAATATAAAAATATTCATTATATATTGAGCAGAGCAGCTTCAAGAAGACATTTTTTCTCCTATATCTATCCGGTTTAATTTGTAGGTTACATACAAACACTGAACTTCCTGTTTACGTCCTCCCCCAGGCCACAGTGACCTTCTTCGACACCACCCCGATGGGCCGCGTCCTCAACCGTTTCTCTTCGGACCTGTACAGCGTGGACGACAGCCTGCCGTTCATCCTGAACATCCTGCTGGCCACGATGTTCAACCTGCTGGGGATGCTGGTAGTGATAAGCTATGGCCTCCCCTGGGTCCTAGTGCCCCTGCTGCCCCTGTCTCTGTTCTACCACCGCACGCAGCACTTCTACCGGCACACCTCTCGGGAGCTGAAGCGCCTGTGCAGCCTCACTCTGTCGCCCCTCTACTCACATTTCTCTGAGACGCTGACTGGGCTGGGAACCATCCGGGCCAGTGGCAGCTCTGCCAGGTATGAGATGGGAATGTAGAGCTTTTTAGAGCCTGATATATACTGGATTACTTTGACTAATTAACTAATTACCTCTAATTGTATTTCAGTTTTCTGTACTCCAGTTTTGTTGTTGCTCAAATCTGCGCTCATAAAACCTTAAACTAACCAAATCGCACTTGACCTTCATGGCTCCGTCGGGGGAATGTGTTTGGATATCAACTGGCTAAACTATTCAGAGACTATTTCACACTGTCACAAAGCAAAAAGATGCTGAATGAAACGGCAAATTAAAGAGTACAGATCCAGGATATTTATCTCTCTCTATAATATAATTAGTCTACAGAGCTTCCGGATCTGTAAAGCTAACCTCTATTTCTCACTTGATTTTGTCTCAATTTATGGTCTCAGTCTCTAGTTTCAGTCTTCTTCCATACAGCTTGATGTTCATTTAGTAACTGATGGTCCCATTTAGAGTAAAACAGACCATAAAGCAGGGTATGCTTTAGGGTGGGGCTACCTTTTGATTGACAGCTCATTCTCAGTGAGTCCGTCCAGCTCAACGCACCAAACTCAGATCAAACTGTCAAACAGTGCTGATCAGATCTGCATCCAGATTCTGTTACTGCGTTGACTATTTCTCACCCAAAATCTTTTCAGAAACATATTTTATCGTACTGTTTATTTGTAATAAGAGAACGTCTGAGACCCGGCAAGACGCCGTTGTTTCCTGCTACGGCTACTAGTTGAAACTAAGCGCAGCCAATGAGAGCAGCTCAACTCACCGTATCAGAAACACGTTACATTGCAGAAGCTATAGATAAGTTAGCCTAACCAACATTTCATTGTGTCTTTAAAAATTGTCTCTTGTAACGGAGTCAGAGTGGTTTTCTACACAGAGACTAAAGTTTTGTTGTTCCAGGTTTCAGTTGGAGAACGCCAGGCGTCTGGAGCAGAACCAGCGCTGCCTGTTCCTTAGCAACGCCGCCATGCAGTGGCTGGACATCCGGCTGCAGATGATTGGCGTTGCTGTGGTGACCGGCCTGGGGGTGATCGCTGTCATCCAGCACCAGTTCAATTCTGTTGATCCAGGTGAGTCCACAGCTGAGTTTGGTGGCTGTGCACCAGTATATGTGATTGTCACTTCCATAATGTGGGTTGCTGGCTGTGTCGTCCCTGTCAGGTCTGGTGGGTCTGTCCCTGTCCTACGCCCTGTCCATCACATCGCTGCTGTCTGGACTCATATTCAGCTTCACTCAGACTGAGATGCAGCTGGTGAGCGTGGAGAGAACAGAGGAGTACTCCACCGGCCTTCCCACCGAGCCACAGCACCAGAACACACAGGTCAGATCAGCTACTGCACTGCCACAAACTGATACGGATAAATCTACAGCAGCACTGTGAAGAGAGGACATTATGGAGAACATGAATTGTGTAGTGGCCTCAGGGACCAGATTTCCTTAGACATCAGATCTTGGTCCACACAGACCAAAATTTATTTTCATCCAACCACTTTGCTGCAACTTTCTTTTCAAAATTCTTGTTCACAAAAAGAGTTCAATTCAGGACTTTGTCTTAGTGTTTTGCTGCAGATCAGGAGTCGGTGCGCTCTGTCTCAATAGCCCAAATGGTTAACATGACTCCTGACAGGAAGCTGGCAGCACTTCACGGCACTTTCGCCTCCAAACCAGCTCTCCCTGTGCCCAGAGGCAGGGAGAGCACACAGCTGAAGCACCCGAAATAACAATCACTCAATACAGAGTGTGTCATAGAAAAAGAAAGAAAAGAATGAAAGAGCAGGGGAAGTTAATAGATAATGAGAATAGTTATTATTATTATTATTATTATATAATATTAGAATAAGTTATCTGTCAAATAAAACATTGCCATGCAATCTGCTACTTCAGGACACTACAGAACAAATATTACTGGGACCACTACAGAAAATTGCAGATGAACATTTAATATTCAGTGTCTGTACAGAGTCCAGCCATATATTAGGTTCTGACCTATTCTTGTTTCACTTTGCCCTCTCTGCTCCATCAGCTGCCCCCTGAGTGGCCCGAGCAGGGCTGGTTGGAGTTCCGTGATGTGGTTTTGGCCTACAGAGTCGGTCTTCCTAACGCTCTGGATGGGGTGAGCCTGGTAGTGCGACCTGGGGAGAAGGTGGGCATTGTGGGACGTACGGGCTCTGGCAAGTCCACCCTGTTCCTGGCTCTGTTCCGTATGGTGGAGCTGAACCAGGGTCAGATTCTCCTGGACGGGATGGACATCGGCACTGTGGGCCTGGCTCAGCTCAGGTACGCCTGAAGTGGTCGTGGGTTTGGATGAGAATTTGTGAGCTAATATGGATATGGCAACCCAGTTTGGGAGATAAAGGTTATCCGCAGCTCCAATGATACATATTCTGATGGTACTATTGTTTTGTTATCTTGTCTTTATGATAGTATCGAATCGGGAGATAAGCATATCATCCCAGTCCTAAAATCTAAACTCTTGTTACTTGGCCAACAGCTGAACTTTCTGGCAAAATGAAACAAAAATGAAAAAACACAACTTAAAATGATGGCAATAAGTCAAGTTGACCCTTCTGTGTGTGTTGTGCTGGCGCCCTCTGCAGGTCCAGGTTGGCCATTATTCCTCAGGACCCCTTCCTGTTCAGCGGGACCATCAGGGAGAATCTGGACCCATGTGGGCGACACCCAGACCAGCAGCTGCTGGAAGTCCTAGACCAGTGCCACCTCAGCCCCGTGGTCAACAGGATGGGTGAGAGAGGGAGACAGAGGGGGGTGAAAGGGTGTAATGAGTTAAATCAAGGTGTGTTTGTGAATTGAACCACCTGACTCACAGTCCTTCAAGTTCACAGAGTTCACGCCACCCTTCATCATTCCTGTCCGGTCACATGATCAGCGACTGTTCTTCATCGTGCCTCCTCTTCTCCTTCTTCTTTTCATCTTCCTCCTCCTCTCTCATGTGGTTTTATTTATCTCAGCAGTGGGACGGAGAAAAGGAGGAGTGGTGGGATTCAGTTTTAGCTGCAGTTAAAAGGGTGTAAAATAAATGAATGAATATTTTATCTGCTGCTTCACACAGTTTTATCCAACAAGCTTCAAAGTGGTTAATGTGAGACGATGGTGCTGTCAGATTCAGACTACCTCTCTAATGCCTTGTTGTGTGTTGGTGTATCAGGTGGTCTGGATGCTGAGGTTGGGGAGAGAGGAAAATCCTTCTCTGTGGGACAGAGACAGCTGCTGTGTCTGGCCCGAGCTCTGCTGACCCGGGCCAAGGTGAGAGCTCAGCTGTGTTATTGTACCGTGACTCCAGCACAGATCAGCTGCTTACATGTTGCTTACCTGGGTGCAGCTCACAAGTTCAAACAGATCAGTGTTCAATGCTCTAAATAAAAAGCACAAAAACAAAAGCAAACACTCCTTGAGCAGCTATTTTGCCAGAAATACAACAGAGCAGGTGTATCTGCAGTACAGTGCAGCCAAACAAACGCAATTAATTAAGTAATCGTTTCATGCAGCGTGCAGTGAGAGTAGTTTCCAACAGCAGGGGACAACAGAGTTCGTGTCCACTAATACTTTTTCCTTAAGGGACCCTTTTCTATCAGTAAACAGATGACCCATGACTAAGTGACATTTTATATTTAATAATAACAATAACAGCTGAGAACAACTGATAAACTGTACAATGAACCCAAACAGTGAACTCAGTAACTGCAGGAAGTTTGTGTAAAATGAGCGATTTTGGTGAATTTTGAGCCGATTATTTCCTTTGACTATTAATCAGAGATGAGTTTTTAGGAATGTTTTTTGTTTTGTTTTTAACAATCATAGCCCCCCCCCTGCACCAAAGCATTCGTTTCTGAGGCTGGCTTTTTTATTTTAATTGTTTCAGGTCGAGGTGCTGAGCACTGCAGGTTGGGTGTGTTTGTTTGGGTAAAATGCTTTGCTCAGCGCTGTCACTTTTTAACCGACACAAAGACGAGATGTTTCCAAAGATACTCTCCATATAACTCTTTCTCATCTCTCAATCTCTGTCCTCTCTCCTCGATGTGCTTCAGCCTTCCCTCCATCCAGAGCAAGGGACACAAACTAGCCTATAGGTGAAATTAGGTACTTGCAACACATAAATTAATTGTTCCTTCTGCAGATATTCAGTAACATAACAAGTAAAGTGTCTCATCTGAACAACTGCTGCGCCTCTAACTCTCAGCCGGGTGTTTCAGCTGGGAAATAACCTCATCTAATAGCTCAGTATGGCTGCTGCTACAATTAATCCCAGCAGTACTTTTAACGTGAAGCAGCAGCAGTAGGAATGTCCTTGTTAGCAGAAACTTAATCCAGCTCTGATACGACTGCAGGAGAGTGAATGTTGGGATCAAATTAACCCACAGTAACCCTAGATTACTTGTTGCATAATTTCCTGTGAATTCCTTGTGTGCTGGTGGTCAGATTAAGTATTATGACCGAATGTGCCGACACACCTTTTCCTGGTAATTGCTCTATTTTTATGACACTGTGTGATTAGTACTCAGCATGAGAACCTGACAGCACTTACCTGTTGAAAAGCACACTGAGGAAGACATTCAGGCTTCAACTCCACAAGGTATCAAAGCAACAGTGAAAGAAGCACACAGATAGAAACATGCAATCCAATGTAGTAACCCCACAATAAATGCTGTTTATGTGCATTTTATATTATAGATTTTAGTTGACTGCAGTTTGTTTTTGTCTGCCTCCCTCGTACCTTCGCTCTCAGTAATCCCTGCACTGCTCTAACTTCTGTTTCTAATGAATTCACTGAGCTCCACATCACACACTGGTTCATCAGACACTGTTTTCCCATCATGCAGCTCCTGTGTATTGATGAAGCCACAGCCAGCGTGGATCAGAAGACGGACAAACTGCTGCAGCAGACCATCAGAGAGAAGTTTCAGGACAAGACCGTCCTCACTATTGCACACAGGTAAAAGAAGCTTTCATGCACCTTTTGGCTTCTTAATTTTCACAGGGACTTTTGTTGAATGGTCTGTCTTTGTCTGTTTTTGTCGCCAGGATCAACACCATCATGGACTGCGACCGGGTGCTGGTGATGCATGCTGGGAAGGTGGTGGAGTTTGATACCCCGGCGGCTCTCTGCCAAACAGACCACTCCATCTTCCAAAGGCTGGTTGGTTGTAGAGGAGAGTGAGACAATGAAAGAGACACTGGAAGGAGGGAATTTATCAGAAATGGAAAGATTTATTTTTATATTTTTGAAATGTTTGCTGAGAACTCGCTGCCTTTTTCAGAACCGTCCTGCACACACACTTTTACAGCTGTTACATAGTGAAGAAAGCGGAGAAGCGGTGAATGCCTTGCTCCAGGGTACGGTTTGGACTAAGAAGTGAATGATTATATGGGCGTGCTGACATTTAGTTTCTTTTAATTGATGATTTTAATGCTGATCAGCATTAAATAATAGTCTTCTGAATGAATTTTGAGCAAAAACTACACCTTTAATCCCTTCCCTTAAACTTCTTTTGCTGATTTGGGGACATTTTTATGGAATTAACTAACTGACTTAAGCTCTAGTTTCTTCTTTCCGGATGCACTGAGAAAAATCTCCCAGTCATAGGCTCCTATAAACCAGGTATGGTGGCTGATGGAGGACAGTGGCTGCACTCATGGTTGAATATTTTGGGAAATATCTGAAAATGTGAAAAGAAAGAAATATAAAAATGCTCTCTTAGCTGCTACTGAACATCTGGGAACCATTTTTCTTCCAGTCTTGTCACATTTGACCCCTAATTCAGACAGTGGTAGAACATACGCCGCTGAATCCCAGACGTAAACAGTTGTTTAAGCTTTTGTGTACCGATGTTAGATGTCACTGCAGATTTAGTAGCTTGTTTTTGCAGTTGCAGTCAGGGACGAAGCAACATCAATCTGACATAATGGTTTAACTTTAATATGAGTGAATGATTTACAGAATATGTTGGTAATCTGTAATCTCAAACTGACTGGGAGGCCCTGAGGGTTCACTTTACAATTATCAGATAGTTTTCCTGTACTTACAGTGATATGATCAAATTTTAAATGTTTAGTTTAAATGAAGGTTTATATGTCTTTGATTAATTGTTATAATTTACATTTTTGCCAGTTACAAGGATTTTCATCCATCCGGTGGGAACAACACGGATTTAGGGGACAGTTACCTGACCCTCGATCTGTTTGAGCTACCTCGGCTCTGAGGCGAGCCACTAAACATTTAGCTGCTATAACTGAAAGCAATATTTAGAAGACTTCATAGTCAGATCTCAGTGTTAATCACAGTTCAGAGAATACTCTGTATAATGTACTGCGACTAATAAAGCCTCAGTTCAGCTTCAAACTTGATTTAAGTGCATAATTTGATGCAATTTGACTGCAACATTTTCATAAATCATCTTGATTTTTTAAGGAGTTTGTTAACTCATGAATTTGGTGTTCCTCAGGGAAGGTGATTTGGTCCCCTGCTGTTTTATATTTTATGTGTGTTTCTTAGGTGAAAATGCTACATAAATGATATAAATGCTCTATTCGTCTGTAGGCAGTCAATAAATGGATCAGTTATTTCTCACAATTAAATGTTTAGTAAATTAAAGTGTTCAATTAGCCTTTCTTAGCATTACCTTAGCATTTTATTATGTTTCATTATAAGTGAAATAAGACCGAAATACTCCAAAGTTGAAAGAAGTTGAAAGAAAAACTCTTTGGGAATCTGGCTGGATATTGTCTTACATTTTGTATTTATACTAATGAGAGTAATCACATAAACAAAGGTACCCAAATAAGCATTTTTTTCATGTTATATATATATATATACACACACAAGTGCAGCTGTTCCCAACCTGGCAAGAGGCTGAAAAGACATTATTTATATATGAGGCTCTTAATTGTCCAGCTCACATTATAAATTCCCTCTACATATTTGTTTTTAAGGACCTCAAAGGTTAGATGTATGAAAAGAGAAATTAAGCTTTTATCAACTACATTTTATCAAATGTATCAAAACTGACGACTTTTATGATTTTCATTTTACTTTTGGTTTTGAATTTTATTTACTGTAATCTGTTTTATGTTCTGACTCGTTTAAACTCATTATTATTTCATTAATACGTAAGATCACAGGCTGTGTTTTTTTTTAGCTGGCACGTGGAGCTTCTGAATTGCTAATCTTTTATCTTTTTTTGTTTTTGTTTTTTACTTTTCTAAATGTGTGTTTTTTTTGTACTTAAGAAACACAAAGTATTTTTTATAACCAGAGGGAATCTTTTTAGAATGAATTAGTGGTCTTCTGTGTAAATGTGATGTGTTTCTCGTCTCTGTTTATACCCTCTGTGTATCCATTAGAAACAATCGCAGACAATTTCATTTACTTGTGACTTTTTCAAACTACAACGTCAACATCAGAATGTTTTAAACACAAAACCATCTGTGATTTTATAAAGGTCTCTATAAAGTCTTTATGAATGATTCAACCACGCTAACAGTACATTTGATCACCTTCTTATACTGTATTGGGATGTTTTGGGGACGTACATGTAAACTAGAGCTGTAACTAATGATTATTGTCATCATCAACTCATTTTATCATATTATTTTTATTATTTGTTTGAATCACAATATCCTAGAGCACAATATGTCATCATCAAAGTTCTTTTACACTACAAGCCACATTCACCCGTTCACAGACTGCTGGCAATGGCAAAGGCCATCACAAACAGACACTTACACATTTGCACACTGATGCACAGCATCGGAAGCAATTTGGGGTTCAGTATCTTGCTCAAGGACCCTTTGACATGCAGCAGGAGCAGAAAGGGATCGAACCACCAACCTTCTGATTAGTGGACGACCCACTCTACCAGCTTGAAAACCCCAATTTACTATAAGAACAAGAAACGCAGCAATTCACCTGGAACTGTCAAATATTTGGTATTTGTGGCTGAAAAATGACTCAAAGAATTATTTTTATTATTTTTTAAATTATTTTTCTTTTAGTCGATGAATGGACTTAATCGACTAATCTTTGCAGCTCTAACATGAACTTTAAAACAAATATGAATTATTTTCATAAATATTGATTGATTTCTTTTCTTTTTTATGTGCCACTGGTGTTCGACTCTACCTTCTGTATGTGCAGTGTGATCATATGTTATATGTTAACATATTCACATCTAAATGGATAATAATTTTGGAAGGATTTATTTATTTTTTGTTTATTTCTTTGTTGTTCCTTTTTTTTGGTCAGCAAGGTTGCTTGATAATTAGAAATTAAGCTGTAATAAATAATAATAAATCAGTTGCTTTTGTAATTAAAGCATTATTGTCGTACCTGTTTTTGTATGGTCTATGTTTACGTCAGAGCCCATCTGGAGCCACAGCCTTACCTTTCCAGGTACGATTATATAATGACTGTGTGAATGCCACTGAACTCTCTCCTTTCTTTCCATCCAGATTCACACAGGCAGCCGTCTTTGTGCCCAACGAGTGACTGTAATCAGAGTGACTCACACAGTAAACGCCTGCCGCTCCCCTTTGGCACAGGTCAGCATTTTTCTCATGTTAACAAACTTATCATGTTGTTAGGGGGAGTGTTTCGGTTTATGTTTTTCTGCTCAGTCTTGTTTCCTGAGAGTGGAGGTTTCAGCTATAACACTGAGTTTAAAATGTCTGTGTGTGTTTGTTTTTACACCGTGTATGTGTGCATGTGGGAACAGATCATTTGAAGTATGAGGAAAAGCGGGTCAGACATTCAAGTTGTCTGCTGCAGTGTGTGTTTGTATGCATATGAGCCGCAGGCGTGTGGTAGTCAGGGTGTGTTTTCATTAGGGCGTGTGGATGTGTGTGTGTTTATGTCTGTTGACAGTTGATGAAGGCGGGATGTTTAAGGTGGAACCTGTTTGTCTGCTTCAAGTCAAGTATTTGTCCACGTGAGTGGCGCTCCTCTGCTCAGACACAGACTGCAGAGTGAACAGCATGGACTGACTCAACTCTGTGCTGAAACTCTTCTAAACAACACGAACCAAAGCACCTGCCGGATGGACCCTGAGGTCAGTTTCATTTATTTCAGCTGTGGGCTTCCTACTGTGTGGTCCTTAAGGTGGCAGGTTTTGGGAGACGGTTTCAGGTGCCATCATCCAGCTAGTTTCTGTCTCAGCTCCTGTTCTGTTCACCTTGACTCCTTTTGAGAAATTGTTAAACATCTTTCTTTTCTTTCTTCTATTGGTTTTTAAGGTTTTATTTCTCTTTCTTGTACACAGCTTTCTGTTCTTCCACCTGCCTTTTATCATAATACTATTTTAAAATCTATGTCCAAGTTCATTTTAATGGGCTTTCATTGCTTATAGTCGCACTGGTCTCCACTTTGATGTGTGTATTCTCCTGTTATTACTAACTACAAATCTTCTGCTCCTGCCAAATTCCAAATGTGTTGATTGTGCAAATTTTGTGTTGCTAATGAAGCAAAAACCTGAAGAGCAGTTTTTGATTGAGTCCTAGCTCTATCGTGCATCCAGATCCTACTGACTGAACATTCTCACTTTTATAACTGCAGGCATGTGCACTTTGACTTGTAAAATGTTTAATGTGTAACTTTCTGAGTAGTAAATCAGCTGCTTCTGTTGCACAGTCATTTGCAGTTGTGTGTAATATGAACTGATTGATGTTAGTTTTAGTGACAAAGTATTCTAGAAGTTAAAACTACACATTCTAGGCTATAGGACCATTTTAAAACATCACATTTAAGGTTTAGATTGATTACACGTTGTCATTTTTGTGTCTTTTCGTCGTATCGGGACAAAAATTCTTGAAGCTTTTGTGGTGCAAAGTTGTCATTGTCTGAAAAATTAGTAAGATTTTACCAAACATATGTTGCAGTTTGACATCTTAAATACATGACATATATATACAATATACATTTTTGAAAATTCTGATCTATATTGGACTATAATTTAATTTAAAAGGGATCATTTTAGCATTTTGCCATCAAATTTTAAATATCACATTGTTATTGAGATAGTTAATGTAGTATTCATTTAGTCCTTTTTAGCCTGATCACATTGCATATTTGTTGCTGTAATGTTGCTGATTCTGTGCAAATGGTGGAGAACTTCTGCATTTGTGTTTTCAAAGTCATATTTATTGTGCCATCATTAAGCCAACAAAGATTTTAATGTAGTTAATTTACATTCTTTTATTTGGATGTGTGGAGTTGTATAAACAGCAGTTAGGTGCTGATGCAGAACAGTTTCATTCATCCAGTTTATCTTTGCACAACATTTCGCATAGATAGAAAATAGTCTGTCTGGATTCACTGGAGGTTTGCCAATGCTCTTTAAGGATTTATACACTAGAATGAGGTGGGTGTGGTTACTGTTAACATTGTGTCCTTACAAAAAGGAAACACCCAACAACAGAACAGTTGTTCGCAGTACTCTCGATAAACCTGTTCCTGATTTTCCCCGATTCATTGCTCAAGAGCTCTGAGGCCATTACTCAAATACCTGAGAGACGCCTCTGTGGAGTTACCTGGGTGTCTCTCATCTAACTGAAACTGTGAAAAATGTGTTTCCTCTTTGGACGTTAGAGCAAGAATAATGCACTGTTTCTCTTAGTCCATTCTGCCATGGATCGATTCAATTCCACAATACTACAGGTGTTTGTATTTTCTTCCAAGATATACAGCTAATGGATCGTCAAACTAACGAGTCATGGCATCTTTTATTACTTCCGTAGTCTTCCTTTATCTCAGTGGTTTAAACTGATTTGACAGGTGAAACTATCACATGATCAGAGCTGTTTGCTGGATTCTCCTGGTTCATCTGTTTTATTGAAGGCCAACTAATGTTCTTGTTTTAATATGTTACAAACATACAGTATCTAAAAAGCTGTATTTAACACACATGTAAAGAACAGCTGTATTCTCTATAATTTGTTTACTCAACATTTTCTTTTCTTTTATAGGTTTAGTCGGGGGGATTATTCAATGCCACTGTGACAGAAACAAAAGGATAATGGTATGAATTTTATTTTTATTTCTGGATTAAAATGTTAAACATTCTGTTATAGTTATATTTCTGCTGTATGTTGCTTTAAAAAGCTTCTGTTTTAACACCTTCATGAAATGTTTTTGCTGGCAGCTGTCACACCGGAGGGGAAGGAGTCTCTCTGACGCCTTGACCCTGGAGCGATCAGACGAGGGGGGGCTGGTCGTATCAAGCATCAGCAACAGTGTCTCAAGCGATCAGGGACTGAGTGAAGGTATAACCGTTGGCTTGCTACTGAAACTTTCTTTACATATGGCAAGACATAAAAGTGTCTTAGCTTTTAGAGTTTCAGCAGTTTTAATAATAAGGACATTTTTAACTCAAATCTAACATTGTAGATTTAGACAGAGACATTTCAGTTTCTTGCAGTACTGTTGAATGTTGTTAAACTTTTAGACAAAACCCAGTGCCCTGGCATTAGGTTTTGAGTCTAAGGCATACAGCATGATTTGCACCCATGAAAGCAGGGGAATGCTGTAGATGGCATTGTTTTATGCAGACACTTGATTTTTCTTTTATCAGGGGATGAAATCTTGGGGGCAACAATCAATTTTGATCAACTATCAAAAGACGAGGTGCTAAGAGTACTGAAACTAATGGAGCCTTTTGATGACAATATCCAAGTCCTCACAAGGAAAAACCTGAGCAAGAGCATGGGAAATCTGGACCAGTGTGTCAAGACCCCTGAGACGGTAGGTGGAATATTATCAAGTCAAACGGAACAAATGAATTAGTTAATGAATAATCTTCTTGTAAGTTCATGCAACAGAGGTCCACAACACAACTCATCCCCAAGTGCTAGACAATAGTTACATAAAACCTGTGGTTTATATTTCTAGATGCTGAAGGATTCCTACAACAAGCTCTACAACACCAAAATCAAGAAGTTTATGAGAGACGATTTGCCTGGTGCAGAGGAGAACTGTGTGAATGGGGAGGTTACCGCCAAGCCAACTGTACCAGGCTCAGCCAAGGTCAACCTAAAACACGACGCGGGATTGCCTCGCCTCGGAGTTGACTTTGGACTTCTGAAAACCAAGACTTTGAGAACAGATGTTGATGCTGATTCACAATCTGATGATGCTGGAGAATTGACATACAACAGCAATTTGAACCTTCCACCGTTGGGTCTTGGCTTGAATGGGACTGCTCTAAGTGGAGCTCAGCTACCAAGACTGAAAGTCAATGCTAACAGTCCACAGCTTAACACACCAGACTTACATCTGTCTGGAACATCACCTGATGGTCCAAACACTACAGCTGGTATACAACTGCCAAACAATAACAGCCCATCATTTGATTTGTCAATGCCAAGACCTCAAATTGGGCTGGAAAGAAATGGAAATATTAGAGGTCCAGAAGTAGGTATCGACTTGAAAGGTTCAGATGTTAGTACCCCTGACATGGGGATAAACGTTAATGGGAGAAATATCACTGATCCATCCTTTGACACTGGTGTTCCCAAAGTGGACATTGAAGGAACAAACAAAGTAAAAATGCCAAAATTGAAACTGCCAAACCTGGGCCTTTCTGGACCAGAATGTGAAGTCAATACACCAGATATAGGAACCCCAGAAGTTCCCTCAGGTAAACTCAGTCTTAAGTATTCCAAGAAACTGAAAAACCCGTCTCTAAATGTGGACAATCCTTCCAGTTATGCTGAATCACCCAAGCTCAAGCTTTCTGGTAGATCTCCTGATTTAGACCTAGAAATGCCAGGTGCCGATATATCACAGCTTAATCCGAATGGGCTGGACATTGACATGCCTTCAGGGGATGTCAGAGTGCCACATCATAAATCAAAAATTGGTCTTAAATCTCCAGATTTAGACCTAGATGCCCCATCTGGTAAATTCACCCTGCCCAAATTTGGGGTCTCCAGCAAAAGTGATGCTTATGTTAAAACACCTGACTTAAGTGACAAAACACCAAAGATAAAAGGTGGGATTCATGCACCCGATTTAAATCTACCCAAAGCTGACCTAAAAGGACCAAATTTAGCCTTTGATACTCCATCTGCTGACATTAAAGGTCCATTTGGAAAATACAAGGCTCCTAAGTTTAGGATGCCCAAATTTGATTTACCAGACATTCAAGTTCCAAGTTTCAATGGCGATTTAGTGGGACCAGATATGCAGTTGGCAGCACCAGATCTTAAAGTTAAAGGCCCTGAATATGACTTAAAAACTCCAGACATGGATGTGTCCACTCCAAAGTTTAAAGGGGGCTTCAGTTTGCCTGGTGCTGATCTCAAAGACCCAAAGCTAAACCTTAATACCCCTGATGTGGATATTAATTTGCCTTCTGGTAAATTCCCTATTGATGCAGATGCTCCCTCTGGCAAGGTTAAACTGCCAAAGTTTAAGCTCTTTGGCACATTACCAAAGAAAAAAGATGTGGATATCAATGCAGGGCTGAAAACACCTGAACTAAGTCTGAAATCCCCAAAGCTAAATGGCATAGATGCTCCTGACATGAGTTTACCAAACATGGATCTCAAAGCTCCAAATTTAGACCTCCAATCTCCAGATGTAAACATTGGTTCACCCAAAGGAAAGTTCACCATGCCAAAGATGAAAATGCCCAGCTTTGACTTGTCAGGTCCAAGAGGAGCAAACAGTGACATGGATGCATCACTAAATAGACCAGATCTGCCATCAGGTGGTCTTGATGTAGATTTGTCTAAGCCAGAGTTTGACATTGATGCGCCTTCACTTGACTTCAAAGGCCCAAGGTCAAAGCTGAAAATGCCTGAAGCTGATTTTGGAAGTCCATCAGGAAAAATGAAGATGCCAAGTTTTACAATGCCAGATTTTGGATTGTCAGGGCCAAAGCTGAAAGGACTTGATGGTGGGCTAAAGACTCCCGACCTTTCAGCCCCCAAATTTAAGGGTGCTCTTGGTTCCCCAGATTTGAAATTGCCTGAGATGGATCTTAATAAGCCCAAACTAGATCTTTCTGGCCCAGATGTCAACTTAGACATGCCATCAGGTAAACTGAAAATGCCAGAGCTTCATGCTCCAGACTGGGATGTGAAAGCTCCATCTGGTAAATTGAAAATGCCAAAATTCAATCTTTCAGGTACATTACCAAAAGGACCAAATATGGACCTGAACGCAGATCTTAAGTCACCAGATTTGAGTCTTAAAGCTCCAAAGATAAAGGGTGGAATTGATGCTCCTGACTTGGACTTGCCTAATATGGACCTTAATTCCCCCAAGTTAGATGTGAACACTCCAGATCTCAACATCGGTTCACCCAAAGCAAAATTTAAAATGCCTAAACTGAAAATGCCTAAATTTGGCCTCCCAAGCCTAAAAGGACCTGAAATTGATGGCCCAGATGTAGATATAAATGCACCCAATGTCAACCTCAAAGGTCCTAAAGCTGACTTGGATGTTGATATTGCTGGACCATCGGGAAAATTCAAAAAGCCAAACTTCAACCTGCCTGATTTTGGACTTTCTGGTCCAAAGATAGATGGCCCTAACTGGGACCTCAAATCACCTGACCTTGATATCTCTGGACCTAACCTCGGTGGTGGTATAAATGCACCAGACATAAATATGCCCAAGGTTGATCTCAAAAGCCCAAACCTGGACCTTAATACCCCAAAGCTAAACTTAGACATGCCATCAGGTAAACTGAAAATGCCAGAGCTTCATGCTCCAGACTGGGATATTAATGCTCCCTCTGGCAAAATGAAAATGCCAAAATTCAATCTTTCAGGTACATTACCAAAAGGACCAAATATGGACCTGAACGCAGATCTTAAGTCACCAGATTTGAGTCTTAAAGCTCCAAAGATAAAAGGTGGAATTGATGCTCCTGACTTGGACTTGCCTAATATGGACCTTAAAGCCCCCAAATTAGATGTGAACACTCCAGATCTCAACATCGGTTCACCCAAAGCAAAATTTAAAATGCCTAAAATGAAAATGCCTAAATTTGGCCTCCCAAGCCTAAAAGGACCTGAGATTGATGGCCCAGATGTAGATATAAATGCACCCAATGTCAACCTTAAAGGTCCTGAAGCTGACTTGGATGTCGATATTGCTGGACCATCGGGAAAATTCAAAAAGCCAAACTTCAACCTGCCTGATTTTGGACTTTCTGGTCCAAAGTTAGATGGCCCTAACTGGGACCTCAAATCACCTGACCTTGATATCTCTGGTCCTAACCTCGGTGGTGGTATAAATGCACCAGACATAAATATGCCCAAGGTTGATCTCAAAAGCCCAAAACTGGACCTCAATACCCCAAAGCTAAACTTAGACATGCCATCAGGTAAACTGAAAATGCCAGAGCTTCATGCTCCAGACTGGGATGTTAATGCTCCCTCGGGCAAATTGAAAATGCCAAAATTCAATCTTTCAGGTACATTACCAAAAGGACGAAATATGGACCTGAACGCAGATCTTAAGTCACCAGATTTGAGTCTTAATGCTCCAAAGATAAAGGGTGGAATTGATGCTCCTGACTTGGACTTGCCTAATATGGACCTTAAAGCCCCCAAGTTAGATGTGAACACTCCAGATGTCAACATCGGTTCACCTAAGGCAAAATTTAAAATGCCCAAGTTTAAGTGGCCTAAATTTAATCTTCCAAGCCTAAAAGGACCTGAGATTGATGGGAACTTAGATGGTCCAGATGTTGATGTAAATGTACCCAATGTCAACCTCAAAGGTCCTCAAGCTGACTTGGATGTTGATATTGCTGGACCATCGGGAAAATTCAAAAAGCCAAACTTCAACCTGCCTGATTTTGGACTTTCTGGTCCAAAGTTAGATGGCCCTAACTTGGACCTCAAAGCACCTGACCTTGATATCTCTGGTCCTAACCTCGGTGGTGGTATAAATGTACCAGACATAAATATGCCCAAGGTTGATCTCAAAAGCCCAAAACTGGACCTCAATACCCCAAAGCTAAACTTAGACATGCCATCAGGTAAACTGAAAATGCCAGAGCTTCACGCTCCAGACTGGGATGTAAAAGCTCCTTCTGGCAAAATGAAAATGCCAAAATTCAATCTTTCAGGTACATTACCAAAAGGACCAAATATGGACCTGAACGCAGATCTTAAGTCACCAGATTTGAGTCTTAATGCTCCAAAGATAAAGGGTGGAATTGATACTCCTGACTTGGACTTGCCTAATATGGACCTTAAAGCCCCCAAGTTAGATGTGAACACTCCAGATCTCAACATCGGTTCACCCAAAGCAAAATTTAAAATGCCTAAACTGAAAATGCCTAAATTTGGCCTCCCAAGCCTAAAAGGACCTGAAATTGATGGCCCAGATGTAGATATAAATGCACCCAATGTCAACCTCAAAGGTCCTAAAGCTGACTTGGATGTCGATATTGCTGGACCATCTGGAAAATTCAAAAAGCCAAACTTCAACCTGCCTGATTTTGGACTTTCTGGTCCAAAGTTAGATGGCCCTAACTTGGACCTCAAATCACCTGACCTTGATATCTCTGGTCCTAACCTCGGTGGTGGTATAAATGTACCAGACATAAATATGCCCAAGGTTGATCTCAAAAGCCCAAAACTGGACCTCAATACCCCAAAGCTAAACTTAGACATGCCATCAGGTAAACTGAAAATGCCAGAGCTTCATGCTCCAGACTGGGATGTAAAAGCTCCTTCTGGCAAAATGAAAATGCCAAAATTCAATCTTTCAGGTACATTACCAAAAGGACCAAACATGGACATAAACGCAGATATGAATTCACCTGACTTGAGCCTGAGAGCACCAAAGATGAAAGGTGGAATTGATGCTCCTGACTTGGACTTGCCTAATATGGACCTTAAAGCTCCCAAATTAGACATGAACACTCCCAATGTCAACTTTGGTTCACCCAAAGTGAAGCTGAAAAAGCCCAAATTGAAAATGCCTAAAGTTAGTCTACCGCACCTAAAAGGACCTGAGATTGATGGCCCAGATGTAGATATAAATGCACCCAACTTCAACCTTAAAGGGTCCAAACCTGGCTTTGAAATGCCAGATGTTAATTTT